>NW_027006267.1:61212-132874 GCF_036934945.1 Oncorhynchus masou masou
TATATAATATATATTAGTTGAATAAGAACTAATATTGTAATATTATGAACATCATAACCTTACTTTGAATTAGAACAGGAACAAAATAAAAATGAATATTTATGAAAATAAAGTTTATTTACAGAGCCTTCAGAAGGTCTTCATTCTCCTTGACTTGTTCCACATTTTGTTGTGTTCCAGCCTGAATTCAAAATGGATTCAATAGATGCTTTTATTTCTCACCCGGCTACACACAATACACCATAACTACAAAGTGTAAAATTGAAAATGTATTGAAAATGAAATACAGAAATATCTCATTTACATAACAATCACCTTTGGCAGCAATTACAACTGTGAGTCTTTCTAGGTAAGTCTCTAAGAGATTTGGACACCTGGATTGTACAAAAATTATTCAAGCTCTGTCAAGTTGGTTGTTGATCATTGCTAGACAGCTATTTTCAAGTCTTGCCATAGATTTCCAAGCTTATTTAAGTCAAAATAGTAACTGGGCCAGTCAGGAACATTCAATGTCTTCGTGTTAGTAAGCAACTCCAGTGTAGATTTTGCCTTGTGTTTTAGGTTATTGTCCTGCTGAAAGGTGAATTTGTCTGGTGTAAAGCAGACTGAACCAGGTTGTATTGATACACCATTCACAGTGTAATTAATAACTTCACCAGGCTCAAAGGGATATTTAAAATCTACTTTTTTTTACCCATCTACCAATAGGTGCCCTTCTTTATGAGGAAATGGAATATCTCCCTGGTCTTTGGGGTTGAATCTGTGTTTGAAATTCACTGCTCGACTGAGGGACCTTACAGATCATTATATGTGGGATGCCGATAGAATGTAGTCATTCAAACATCACGTTAAACACTATTATTGCACACAAGAGACCATGCAACTTATTTCGTGCCTTTTAAACACATTTTTTCGTCCTGAACTTATTTAGGCTTACCGTAACAAAGAGCTTGAATACTTATTGACTTAAGACATTTCAGCTTTTCAATTATTATTAATTTGTAAAAATAAAATAAAAATGTCTAAAAACACACTTCCCACTTTGACATTGTGTGTAGTCCAGTGACAAAAAATCTCAATTTAATCCATTTAAAACTCAGGCTGTAACACAACAACATACTTGAGGGCCCAGAATCTTTTTCATATATACGCATATTATTATCACACGTAATTCTCTATTACAAAAGATACGTGTAATATAGCTAACTATAAGTAATATAAGTGTATTTGCATGTGTGGCATGAGGTGCCCTGATGATACGGATACATCTAGTATGCAGAAATGGAAGTGATGGGTTTGTAATGGAAGTGATGGGTTTGTAATGGGTTTTTTTGTAAGTGATGGGTTTGTAATGGAAGTGATGGGTTTGTAAATGGGAGTGATGGGTTTGTAATGGAAGTGATGGGTTGGAAATGGAAGTGATGGGTTTGTAATGGAAGTGATGGGTTTGTAATGGAAGTGA
Source organism: Oncorhynchus masou masou (assembly GCF_036934945.1). NCBI lineage: Eukaryota > Metazoa > Chordata > Actinopteri > Salmoniformes > Salmonidae > Oncorhynchus > Oncorhynchus masou. The sequence continues at coordinate 62,675 of NW_027006267.1, forward strand.
TGGGTTTGTAATGGAAGTGATGGGTTTGAAATGGAAGTGATGGGTTTGTAATGGAAGATGGGTTTGATGGAAGTGATTTTGTAATGGAAGTGATGGGTTTGAAATGGAAGTGATGGGTTTGTAATGGAAGTGATGGGTTTGTAATGGAAGTGATGGGTTTGTAATGGAAGTGATGGGTTTGAAATGGAAGTGATGGGTTTGTAATGGGTTTGTGATGGGTTTGTAATGGAAGTGATGGGTTTGTAATGGAAGTGATGGGTTTGAAATGGAAGTGATGGGTTTGTAATGGAAGGGTTTGAAATGGAAGTGATGGGTTTGAAATGGAAGTGATGGGTTTGAATGGGAGTGATGGTTTGTAATGGAAGTGATGGGTTTGAAATGGAAGTGATTGGTTTGAAAATGGAAGTGATGGGTTTGAAATGGAAGTGATGGGTTTGTAATGGAAGTGATGGGTTTTTAATGGAAGTGATGGGTTTTTGAAATGGAAGTGATGGGTTTGAAATGGAAGTGATGGGTTTGTAATGGAAGTGATGGGTTTGTAATGGAAGTGATGGGTTTGGAAATGGAAGTGATGGGTTGGAAATGGAAGTGATGGGTTTGTAATGGAAGTGATGGGTTGGTAATGGAAGTGATGGGTTGGAAATGGAAGTGATGGGTTGGAAATGGAAGTGATGAGTTGGAAATGGAAGTGATGGGTTTGTAATGTAACGTTCATGTAATATTCAAGAGGCATGGGTTTGGCCTGTGCTTACCATAGGCAGGTATCCCGTAGGGTTGTCCAGGCTGGGGGTAGCTAGCATAGGCTGCGGCCTGCTGCATTCCTGTGGTGTACTGTGTCTGACCGTACGCAGACATATTTTGGGATGAAGGAGTAGGGAGAATATGTGGATACGGTCTGCTATTTCAGAAAAGACACAAGGAGAAGAAAGAGAGAGAGAGAAATAAATAAAATGAAAGAAAGAGAGAAAGAAAGAAAGAAAGAAAGAAAGAAAGGAGAGAAAGAAAGATGGAGAGAGAGAAAGAAAGAGAGAGAAAGAAAGAGAGGAAGAGAGAGGAGAAAGAGAGAAAGAAAGAGAGGAGAAAGAGAGAGAGAAAGAAAGAGAGGAAGAGAGAGAGAAAGAGAGAGAGAAAGAAAGAGAGGAAGAGAGAGAGAGAAAGAGAGAGAGAAAGGAGGAAGATATTTTACCAAACACATAACACCATAACAATACAGACACATTCTTTGTGATTCTGCTACATAAGGTTACGTAGTTGTCAGAAGCTCGTAAAGAGAGATAGTAATTAGTTCAAGAGTAAGACGAGCACTAGGACAGCAAAACAAGAAGAATACGTCGCAAAGGACAAGATAATAATTACAACTGATTTTGTAAGTGCACAAACGACAGACATCCAGGCAAACAAAGCAGGTAGAAACCTCCACATCTCGCAACAGGATCTAATTAAAGGAACCCAATGAAGTTGGGATGCCGTTTATTTTCTAAGGCTAAATAAAAGAAGCCTTACTTGGAAGGGTAAATCTGTGAGGAGAACTGGTGTGTTTGTCTTGGGCTGAAGCCACTGGTTCCAATAACTGAGAGAGAGAGAGTTGAAGAGAAAGAAGAGGGGGGGGGCAAGTACATATTTAAACATTAAAGATATAATGTAAATATTATGTTTCGCCAACAGAACTTCTGGATTCCTAGGAAAGTGTAATTGCGTTGCGTTACTCCATTTATTTCTCCAAACTTATTTAAGGTTTAAAACCCGGGGCGCAATAATGAAGAAAAATAATCAGGTAAAAACCCTGAGGGTTTATTCTGCTGACCAGCGTATATTCTGTTTGTATCTCTGCCTGTGTCCCAAATGGCACCCCAAAATGGTTCTTCGGCTGTCCCCATAGGAGAACCCTTTCTAGTTCCAGGTAGAACCCTTGTGGGTTCCATGTAGAACATTTTCCACAGAAGATGGAAACCTAACCCTGGAACCAAAAAGAGTTCTCACATGGGACAGCCGAAGAAAACATTTTTGGAACCATTTTTTTCTAAGAGTGTAAGGAATAGGGTGCTATTTGGGATATAGCCTCTGTGAGATACTTTGGCGCTGCCATGACGACAGCTAGGCTGGTGTAAACACACTCAGAATGGTTTGAATCAATGTGGGCCTGTTGCCTGGGGCCATGTCCCAAATGGAACCCTATTCCCTATGTAGTGCACTACTTTAGACCAGAGTCCTATGGAACCCTATTCCCTATATAGTACACTACTTTAGACCAGAGTCCTATGGAACCCTATTCCCTATATAGTACACTACTTTAGACCAGAGCCCTATGGAACCCTATTCCTTATAGTGCACTACTTTTGGCCAGGGCCCATATGTAGGGAATAGTGTGCCATTTGGGATCCAGTCCCAGGCTTCAAGGCCAGACCAAATTGAAAGTGATTGCTTGTAACTAGCGCTACCACATTATCATTCCTTCTTGAAACACACTGCATATCACTGTGGATGCACTTCCTAATCAACGTTTTTCAACACAAACCTACGGTGACCAATGCTGCATTTTCACGTTGTCTTTGCACTTACTAAAGGCTATTTTAAGTCAGTGCATAGTGTATAGTTTTGAGTAAAAATATTTAAAAGATTTTTTGTTAAAATAACACCCCAAATGTAATACAGTTACACTTTTTGAAATGCTAATCATTTTTATTGATCCATTAAATAAATAGAGTTAGTGAATTTGAATCTCAGTGCTAGAGGCGTTACCACAGACCCTGTTTTGACCCTGGCCTGTATCACATTGGGAGTCCCATAGGGCGCCGCACATTTGGCCCAGCGTGCGTCAGGGTCAGGGTTTGACCCGGGGCAGGCCGTCATTATAAATAAGAATTTGTTCTTAACTGACTTGCCTAGTTAAATAAAGGTTAAATAAAACATAAAAATCACTGAACCAGGTTCAAATGTCAACTGACATCGTTCTGTAACATCTGTCTAATTGGACAAAAACAAAGTATTTAGTTTCCGTAGGGACGGGGGAGGGTGATACTAAGGATGTGTCCCAAATGGCATCCTATTTTATATATAGTGCACCATTGTTGACCAGAGATTATGTGTCTTTGACTATTATGGGCCTGGTCTAAAGTAGTGCACGGAATAGGGTGCAATTTAAGACAAACGTCTGTAGATGTCTGGCATGTAACTGTAACTGTATGTAACTATAACTGTATATAACTGTAACTGTATGTAACTGTAACTGTATGTAACTGTATGTAACTGTAACTGTATGTAACTGTAACTGTATGTAACTGTAACTGTAACTGTATGTAACTGTATGTAACTGTAACTGTATGTAACTGTAACTGTATGTAACTGTAACTGTAACTGTATTTAACTGTAACTGTATGTAACTGTAACTGTATGTAACTGTAACTGTATGTAACTGTATGTAACTGTATGTAACTGTAACTGTACGTAACTGTAACTGTATGTAACTGTAACTGTATATAACTGTAACTGTATGTAACTGTATGTAACTATAACGGTGTGTAACTGTATGTAACGGTATGTAACTGTAACTGTAACTGTATGTAACTGTATTTTAGGCTGGGTTTCTGTACAGCACTTTGAGATATCAGCTGATGTACGAAGGGCTATATAAATACGTTTGATTTGATTTGATTTATGTAACTGTATGTAACTGTAACTGTATGTAACTGTAATGACATGTAACTGTAACTGTATGTAACTGTATGTAACTGTATGTAACTGTAACTGTAACTGTATGTAACTGTATGTAACTGTATGTAACTGTAACTGTATGCAACTGTAACTGTATGTAACTTTAACTGTATGTATGTAAATGTAACTGTATGTAACTTTAATGGCATGTAACTGTAACTGTATGTAACTGTATGTAACTGTAATGACATGTAACTGTAACTGAATGTAACTGTATGTAACTGTAACTGTATGTAACTGTAACTATATGTAACTGTATGTAACTATAACTGTATGTAACTGTATGCAACTGTAACTGTATGTAACTGTAACTATATGTAACTGTTAACTGTAACTGTAACTGTAACTGTATGTAACTGTATGTAACTGTATGTAACTGTAACTGTAACTGTATGTAACTGTATGTAACTGTAACTGTATGTAACTGTATGCAACTTTAACTGTATGTAACTATAACTATATGTAACTGTATGTAACTTTATGTAACTGTAACTGTATGCAACTGTAACGGTATGTAACTATAACTGTATGGAACTGTATGGAACAATAACTGTATGTAACTGTATGTAACTTTATGTAACTGTAACTGTATGTAACTGTAACTGTATATAAATGTAACTGTATGGAACTGTAACTGTATGTAACTGTAACTGTATGTAACTATAACTGTATATAACTGTACGTAACTATAACTGTGTATAACTGTAACTGTATGTAACTGTAACTGTATGTAACTGTAACTGTATATAACTGTAACAGTATGTAACTGTAACAGTAACTGTATATGACTGTAACTATATAACTGTATGTAACTGTAACTGTATGTGACTGTAACTATATTTAACTGTAACTGTATGTGACTGTAACTGTATTTAACTGTATGGAATTGTAACTGTATGTAACTGTAACTGTATGTATCTGTATCTGTATGAAACTGTAACTGTATGTAACTGTAAAAGTATGTGACTGTAACTGTATAAAAACTGTATGGAACAGTAACTGTATGTAACTGTAACGGTAACTGTATATGACTGTAACTGTATATAACTGTATGTAATTGTAACTGTATGTAATTGTAACTGTATGTGACTGTAACTGTATTTAACTGTATGTAACTGTAACTGTATGTAACTGTATGTAACTGCAGGGAAATATTGTTATTAATATTGAACACTTTTCCCACATCATCATCAGCAACTGCTTCAGGTTGAGTAAACCGGAAGCACACACACAAACACACACACACACACACACACACATATTTATAATGGGTAGTAATGTTTAATTATACTGGGTAGTGATATCTAATTATACTGGGTAGTGATATCTAATTATACTGGGTAGTAATGTTTAATTATACTGGGGAGTGATGTGATGTTTAATTATACTGGGTAGTGATGTGATGTTTACATATATTGGGTAGTGATGTTTAATTATACTGGGTAGTGATGTTTAATCATACTGGGTAGTGAGGTGATGTTTAATTATACTGGGTAGTGAGGTGAGGTTTAATTATACTGGGTAGTGATGTGATGTTTAACTATACTGGGTAGTGATGTTTAATTATACTGGGTAGTGATGTTTAATTATACTGGGTAGTGATATTTAATTATACTGGGTGGTGATGTTTAATTATACTCGGTAGTGATGTTTAATTATACTGGGAAGCAATGTGTAATTATACTGGGTAGTGATGTTTAATTATACTGGGTAGTGATGTTTAATTATACTGGGTGGTGATGTGATGTTTAATTATACTGGGTGGTGATGTGATGTTTAATTATACTGGGTAGTGATGTTTAATTATACTGGGTGGTGATGTGATGTTTAATTATACTGGGTAGTGATGTTTAATTATACTGGGTATTGATGTGATGTTTAATTATACTGGGTAGTGATGTGATGTTTAATTTTACTGGGTAGTGATGTGATGTTTAATTATACTGGGTAGTGATGTGATGTTTAATTTTACTGGGTAGTGATGTGATGTTTAATTATACTGGGTAGTGATGTTTAATTATACTGGGTAGTGATGTTTAATTATACTGGGTAGTGAGGTGATGTTTACTTATACTGGGTAGTGATGTGATGTTTAATTATACTGGGTAGTGATGTTTAATTATACTGGGTAGTGATGTTTAATTATACTGGGTAGTTATGTTTAATTATACTGGGTAGTGATGTTTAATTATACTGGGTGGTGATGTTTAATTATACTGGGTATTGATGTTTAATTATACTGGGTAGTGATGTTTAATTATACAGGGTAGTGATGTTAAATTATACTGGGTAGTGATGTTTAATTGTACTGGGTAGTGGTGTTTAATTATACTGGGTATTGATGTTTAATTATACTGGGTAGTGATGTTTAATTGTACTGGGTAGTGATGTTTAATTATACTGGGTAGTGATGTGATGTTTACTTATACTGGGTAGTGATGTGATGTTTAATTATACTGGGTAGTGATGTGATGTTTAATTATACTGGGTAGTGATGTTTAATTATACTGGGTAGTGATGTTTAATTATACTGGGTAGTGTTTAATTATACTGTAGTGATGTTTAATTATACTGGGTAGTGATGTTTAATTATACTGGGTAGTGATGTGATGTTTAATTATCCTGGGTAGTGATGTTTAATTATACTGGGTTGTGATGTAATGTTTAATTATACTGGGTAGTGATGTGATGTTTAATTATACGGGGAAGTGATGTTTAATTATACTGGGTAGTGATGGTTAATTATACTGGGTAGTGATGTGATGTTTAATTATACTGGGTAGTGATGTTTAATTATACTGGGTAGTGATGTTTAATTATACTGGGTAGTGATGTTTAATTATACTGGGTAGTGTTGTGATGTTTAATTATACGGGGTAGTGATGTTTAATTATACTGGGTAGTGATGGTTGATTACACTGGGTAGTGATGTGATGGTTAATTATACTGGGTAGTGATGTTTAATTTTACTGGGTAGTGATGTTTAATTATACTGTGTAGTGATGTTTAATTATACTGGGTAGTGATGTGATGTTTAATTATACGGGGTAGTGATGTCTAATTATACTGGGTAGTGATGTTTAATTATACTGGGTAGTGAGGTGATGTTTAATTGTACTGGGTAGTGATGTTTAATTATACAGGGTAGTGATGTTAAATTATACTGGGTGGTGATGTTTAATTATACTGGGTAGTGGTGTTTAATTATACTGGGTAGTGATGTTTAATTATACTGGGTAGTGATGTTTAATTATACTGGGTAGTGATGTTTAATTGTACTGGGTAGTGATGTTTAATTATATTGTATAGTGATGTGATGTTTAATTATACTGGGTAGCGATGTTTAATTATACTGGATAGTGATGTTTAATTATACTGGGTAGTGATGTTTAATTATACTGGGTAGTGATGTGATGTTTAATTATACTGGGTAGTAATGTTTAATTATACTGGGTAGTTATGTGATGTTTAATTATACTGGGTAGTGATGTTTAATTATACTGGGTAGTGATGTTTAATTATACTGGGTAGTGATTTTTAATTATACTGGGTAGTGATGTTTAATTATACTGGGTAGTGATGTTTAATTATACTGGGTAGTGATTTTTAATTATACTGGGTAGTGATGTTTAATTATACTGGGTAGTGATGTTTAATTATACTGGGTAGTGATTTTTAATTATACTGGGTAGTGATGTTTAATTATACTGGGTAGTGATGTTTAATTATACTGGGTAGTGATGTTTAATTATACTGGGTTGTGATGTAATGTTTAATTATACTGGGTAGTGATGTGATGTTTAATTATACTGGGTAGTGATGTTTAATTATACTGGGTAGTGATGTTTAATTATACTGGGTAGTGATGTTTAATTATACTGGGTAGTGATGTTTAATTATACTGGGTAGTGTTGTGATGTTTAATTATACGGGGTAGTGATGTTTAATTACACTGGGTAGTGATGTGATGGTTAATTATACTGGGTAGTGATGTTTAATTATACTGGGTAGTGATGTTTAATTATACTGGGTAGTGATGTTTAATTATACTGGGTAGCGATGTTTAATTATACTGGGTAGTGATGTGATGTTTAATTATACTGGAGTGATGTTTAATTATACTGGGTAGTGATGTTTAATTATACTGGGTAGTGATGTTTAATTATACTGGGTAGTGATGTTTAATTATACTGGGTAGTGATGTTTAATTATACTGGGTAGTGATGTTTTTAATTATACTGGGTAGTGATGTTTAATTATACTGGGTTGATGATTTTTAATTATACTGGGTAGTGATGTTTAATTATACTGGGTAGTGATGTTTAATTATACTGGGTAGTGATGTTTAATTATACTGGGTAGCGATGTTTAATTATACTGGGTAGTGATGTTTAATTATACTGGGTAGTGATGTTTAATTATACTGGGTAGTGATGTGATGTTTAATTATACTGGGTAGTGATGTTTAATTATACTGGGTAGTGATGTTTAATTATACTGGGTAGTGATGTTTAATTATACTGGGTAGTGATGTTTAATTATACTGGGTAGTGATGTGATGTTTAATTATACTGGGTAGTGATGTTTAATTATACTGGGTAGTGATGTTTAATTACACTGGGTAGTGATGTTGGTTAATTATACTGGGTAGTGATGTTTAATTATACTGGGTAGTGATGTTTAATTATACTGTGTAGTGATGTTTAATTATACTGGGTAGTGATGTTTAATTATACTGGGTAGTGATGTGATGTTTAATTATACGGGTAGTGATGTTTAATTATACTGGGTAGTGATGTTGATTACACTTATGATGTGATGGTTAATTATACTGGGTAATGATGTTTAATTTTACTGGGTAGTGATGTTTAATTATACTGGGTAGTGATGTTTAATTATACTGGGTAGTGATGTGATGTTTAATTATACTGGGTAGTGATGTTTAATTATACTGGGTAGTGATGTTTAATTATACTGGGTAGTGAGGTGATGTTTAATTGTACTGGGTAGTGATGTTTAATTATACTGGGTAGTGGTGTTTAATTATACTGGGTAGTGATGTTTAATTATACTGGGTAGTGATGTTTAATTATACTGGGTAGTGATGTTTAATTATACTGGGTAGTGATGTTTAATTGTACTGGGTAGTGATGTTTAATTATACTGGGTAGTGATGTGATGTTTAATTATACTGGGTAGTGATGTTTAATTATACTGGGTAGTGATGTTTAATTATACTGGGTAGTGATGTTTAATTATACTGGGTAGTGATGTGATGTTTAATTATACTGGGTAGTGATGTTTAATTATACTGGGTAGTGATGTGATGTTTAATTATACTGGGTAGTGATGTTTAATTATACTGGGTAGTGATGTTTAATTATACTGGGTAGCGATGTTTAATTATACTGGGTAGTGATGTTTAATTATACTGGGTAGTGATGTTTAATTATACTGGGTAGTGATGTTTAATTATACTGGGTAGTGATGTTTAATTATACTGGGTAGTGATGTTTAATTATACTGGGTGTGATTTTAATTATACTGGGTAGTAGTGATGTTTAATTATACTGGGTAGTGATGTTTAATTATACTGGGTAGTGATGTTTAATTATACTGGGTAGTGAGGTGATGTTTACTTATACTGGGTAGTGATGTGATGTTTAATTATACTGGGTAGTGATGTTTAATTATACTGGGTAGTGATGTTTAATTATACTGGGTAGTGATGTTTAATTATACTGGGTAGTGATGTTTAATTATACTGGGTAGTGTGATGTTTAATTATACTGATGATGTTTAATTATACTGGGTAGTGATGTTTAATTATACTGGGTAGTGATGTTTTAATTATACTGGGTAGTGATGTTTAATTGTACTGGGTAGTGGTGTTTAATTATACTGGGTAGTGATGTTTAATTATACTGGGTAGTGATGTTTAATTATACTGGGTAGTGATGTTTAATTATACTGGGTAGTGATGTGATGTTTAATTATACTGGGTAGTGATGTGATGTTTAATTATACTGGGTAGTGATGTTTAATTATACTGGGTAGTGATGTTTAATTATACTGGGTAGTGATGTTTAATTATACTGGGTAGTGATGTTTAATTATACTGGGTAGTGATGTTTAATTATACTGGGTAGTGATGTTTAATTATACTGGGTAGTGATGTGATGTTTAATTATCCTGGGTAGTGATGTTTAATTATACTGGGTTGTGATGTAATGTTTAATTATACTGGGTAGTGATGTGATGTTTAATTATACGGGGAAGTGATGTTTAATTATACTGGGTAGTGATGGTTAATTATACTGGGTAGTGATGTGATGTTTAATTATACTGGGTAGTGATGTTTAATTATACTGGGTAGTGATGTTTAATTATACTGGGTAGTGATGTTTAATTATACTGGGTAGTGTTGTGATGTTTAATTATACGGGGTAGTGATGTTTAATTATACTGGGTAGTGATGTTTAATTACACTGGGTAGTGATGTGATGTTTAATTATACTGGGTAGTGATGTTTAATTTTACTGGGTAGTGATGTTTAATTATACTGGGTAGTGATGTTTAATTATACTGGGTAGTGATGTTTAATTATACTGGGTAGTGATGTTTAATTATACTGGGTAGTGATGTTTAATTATACTGGGTAGTGATGATGTTTAATTATACTGGGTAGTGATGTTTAATTATACTGGGTAGTGATGTTTAATTATACTGGGTAGTGAGGTGATGTTTAATTATACTGGGTAGTGATGTTTAATTATACTGGGTAGTGATGTTAAATTATACTGTGATGTTTAATTATACTGGGTAGTGATGTTTAATTATACTGGGTAGTGATGTTTAATTGTACTGGGTAGTGATGTTTAATTATATTGTATAGTGATGTGATGTTTAATTATACTGGGTAGCGATGTTTAATTATACTGGGTAGTGATGTTTAATTATACTGGGTAGTGATGTTTAATTATACTGGGTAGTGATGTGATGTTTAATTATACTGGGTAGTAATGTTTAATTATACTGGGTAGTTATGTGATGTTTAATTATACTGGGTAGTGATGTTTAATTATACTGGGTAGTGATGTTTAATTATACTGGGTAGTGATTTTTAATTATACTGGGTAGTGATGTTTAATTATACTGGGTAGTGATGTTTAATTATACTGGGTAGTGATTTTTAATTATACTGGGTAGTGATGTTTAATTATACTGGGTAGTGATGTTTAATTATACTGGGTAGTGATTTTTAATTATACAGGGTAGTGATGTTTAATTATACTGGGTAGTGATGTTTAATTATACTGGGTAGTGATGTTTAATTATACTGGGTAGTGATGTGATGTTTAATTATACTGGGTAGTGATGTGATGTTTAATTATACTGGGTAGTGATGTTTAATTATACTGGGTAGTGATGTTTAATTATACTGGGTAGTGATGTGATGTTTAATTATACTGGGTAGTGATGTTTAATTATACTGGGTAGTGATGTTTAATTATACTGGGTAGTGATGTTTAATTATACTGGGTAGTGTTGTGATGTTTAATTATACGGGGTAGTGATGTTTAATTACACTGGGTAGTGATGTGATGGTTAATTATACTGGGTAGTGATGTTTAATTATACTGGGTAGTGATGTTTAATTATACTGGGTAGTGATGTTTAATTATACTGGGTAGTGATGTGATGTTTAATTATACTGGGTAGTGATGTGATGTTTAATTATACTGGGTAGTGATGTTTAATTATACTGGGTAGTGATGTTTAATTATACTGGGTAGTGATGTTTAATTATACTGGGTAGTGATGTTTAATTATACTGTAGTGATGTTTAATTATACTGGGTAGTGATGTGATGTTTAATTATACTGGGTAGTGATGTTTAATTATACTGGGTTGTGATGTAATGTTTAATTATACTGGGTAGTGATGTGATGTTTAATTATACGGGGAAGTGATGTTTAATTATACTGGGTAGTGATGTTTAATTATACTGGGTAGTGATGTGATGTTTAATTATACTGGGTAGTGATGTTTAATTATACTGGGTAGTGATGTTTAATTATACTGGGTAGTGATGTTTAATTATACTGGGTAGTGTTGTGATGTTTAATTATACGGGGTAGTGATGTTTAATTATACTGGGTAGTGATGTTGATTACACTGGGTAGTGATGTGATGGTTAATTATACTGGGTATGATGTTTAATTATACTGGGTAGTGATGTTTAATTATACTGTGTAGTGATGTTTAATTATACTGGGTAGTGATGTGATGTTTAATTATACTGGGTAGTGATGTTTAATTATACTGGGTAGTGATGTTTAATTATACTGGGTAGTGAATGTTTAATTGTACTGGGTAGTGATGTTTAATTATACAGGGTAGTGATGTTAAATTATACTGGGTAGTGATGTTTAATTATACTGGGTAGTGATGTTTAATTATACTGGGTAGTGATGTTTAATTATACTGGGTAGTGATGTTTAATTATACTGTGTAGTGATGTTTAATTATACTGGGTAGTGATGTTTAATTATATTGTATAGTGATGTGATGTTTAATTATACTGGGTAGTGATGGTTAATTATACTGGGTAGTGATGTTTAATTATACTGGGTAGTGATGTTTAATTATACTGGGTAGTGATGTGATGTTTAATTATACTGGGTAGTAATGTTTAATTATACTGGGTAGTTATGTGATGTTTAATTATACTGGGTAGTGATGTTTAATTATACTGGGTAGTGATGTTTAATTATACTGGGTAGTGATTTTTAATTATACTGGGTAGTGATGTTTAATTATACTGGGTAGTGATGTTTAATTATACTGGGTAGTGATTTTTAATTATACTGGGTAGTGATGTTTAATTATACTGGGTAGTGATGTTTAATTATACTGGGTAGTGATTTTTAATTATACAGGGTAGTGATGTTTAATTATACTGGGTAGTGATGTTTAATTATACTGGGTAGTGATGTTTAATTATACTGGGTTGTGATGTAATGTTTAATTATACTGGGTAGTGATGTGATGTTTAATTATACGGGGAAGTGATGTTTAATTATACTGGGTAGTGATGGTTAATTATACTGGGTAGTGATGTTTAATTATACTGGGTAGTGATGTTTAATTATACTGGGTAGTGATGTTTAATTATACTGGGTAGTGATGTTTAATTATACTGGGTAGTGATGTTTAATTATACTGGGTAGTGATGTTTAATTATACTGGGTAGTGATGTTTTAATTATACTGGGTAGTGATGTTTAATTATACTGGGTAGTGATGTTTAATTATACTGGGTAGTGATGTTTAATTATACTGGGTAGTGATGTGATGTTTAATTATACTGGGTAGTGATGTTTAATTATACTGGGTAGTGATGTTTAATTATACTGGGTAGTGATGTGATGTTTAATTATACTGGGTAGTGATGTTTAATTATACTGGGTTGTGATGTTTAATTATACTGGGTAGTGATGTGATGTTTAATTATACTGGGTAGTGATGTTTAATTATACTGGGTAGTGATGTTTAATTATACTGGGTAGTGATGTGATGTTTAATTATACTGGGTAGTGATGTTTAATTATACTGGGTAGTGATGTTTAATTATACTGGGTAGTGATGTTTATGTTTGTTTAATTATACTGGGTAGTGATGTTTAATTATACTGGGTAGTGATGTGATGTTTAATTATACTGGGTAGTGATGTTTAATTATACTGGGTAGTGATGTTTAATTATACTGGGTAGTGATGTTTAATTATACTGGGTAGTGATGTGATGTTTAATTATACTGGGTAGTGATGTTTAATTATACTGGGTAGTGATGTTTAATTATACTGGGTAGTGATGTGATGTTTAATTATACTGGGTAGTGATGTTTAATTATACTGGGTTGTGATGTAATGTTTAATTATACTGGGTAGTGATGTGATGTTTAATTATACGGGGAAGTGATGTTTAATTATACTGGGTAGTGATGGTTAATTATACTGGGTAGTGATGTTTAATTATACTGGGTAGTGATGTTTAATTATACTGGGTAGTGATGTTTAATTATACTGGGTAGTGATGTTTAATTATACTGGGTAGTGTTGTGATGTTTAATTATACGGGGTAGTGATGTTTAATTACACTGGGTAGTGATGTGATGGTTAATTATACTGGGTAGTGATGTGATGTTTAATTATACTGGGTAGTGATGTTTAATTATACTGGGTAGTGATGTGATGTTTAATTATACTGGGTAGTGATGTTTAATTATACTGGGTAGTGATGTTTAATTATACTGGGTAGTGAGATGATGTTTAATTGTACTGGGTAGTGATGTTTAATTATACAGGGTAGTGATGTTAAATTATACTGGGTGGTGATGTTTAATTATACTGGGTAGTGATGTTTAATTATACTGGGTAGTGATGTTTAATTATATTGTATAGTGATGTGATGTTTAATTATACTGGGTAGTGATGGTTAATTATACTGGGTAGTGATGTTTAATTATACTGGGTAGCGATGTTTAATTATACTGGGTAGTGATGTTTAATTATACTGGGTAGTGATGTTTAATTATACTGGGTAGTGTTGTGATGTTTAATTATACGGGGTAGTGATTTTTAATTATACTGGGTAGTGATGTTTAATTATACTGGGTAGTGATGTTTAATTATACTGTGTAGTGATGTTTAATTATACTGGGTAGTGATTTTTAATTATACTGGGTAGTGATGTTTAATTATACTGGGTAGTGATGTTTAATTATACTGGGTAGTGATGTTTAATTATACTGGGTAGTGATGTTTAATTATACTGGGTAGTGATGTTTAATTATACTGGGTAGTGATGTTTAATTATACTGGGTAGTGATGTGATGTTTAATTATACTGGGTAGTGATGTTTAATTATACTGGGTAGTGATGTTGTTTAATTATACTGGGTAGTGATGTGATGTTTAATTATACGGGGAAGTGATGTTTAATTATACTGGGTAGTGATGGTTAATTATACTGGGTAGTGATGTGATGTTTAATTATACTGGGTAGTGATGTTTAATTATACTGGGTAGTGATGTTTAATTATACTGGGTAGTGATGTTTAATTATACTGGGTAGTGATGTGATGTTTAATTATACTTAGTGATGTTTAATTATACTGGGTAGTGATGTGATGTTAATTATACTGGGTAGTGATGTTTAATTATACTGGGTAGTGATGTTTAATTATACTGGGTAGTGATGTTTAATTATACTGGGTAGTGATGTTTAATTATACTGGGTAGTGATGTTTAATTATACTGGGTAGTGATGTTTAATTATACTGGGTAGTGATGTTGTTTAATTATACTGGGTAGTGATGTTTAATTATACTGGGTAGTGATGTTTAATTATACTGGGTAGTGATGTTTAATTATACTGGGTAGTGATGTTTAATTATACTGGGTAGTGATTTTTAATTATACTGGGTAGTGATGTTTAATTATACTGGGTAGTGATGTTTAATTATATTGTATAGTGATGTGATGTTTAATTATACTGGGTAGTGATGGTTAATTATACTGGGTAGTGATGTTTAATTATACTGGGTAGTGATGTTTTTAATTATACTGGGTAGTGATGTTTAATTATACTGGGTAGTGATGTTGTTTAATTATACTGGGTAGTGATGTTTTTAATTATACTGGGTAGTGATGTTTAATTATACTGGGTAGTGATGTTTAATTATACTGGGTAGTGTTGTGATGTTTAATTATACTGGGTAGTGATGTTTAATTATACTGGGTAGTGATGTTTAATTATACTGGGTAGTGATGTTTAATTATACTGGGTAGTGATGTTTAATTATACTGGGTAGTGATGTTTAATTATACTGGGTAGTGATGTGATGTTTAATTATACTGGGTAGTGATGTTTAATTATACTGGGTAGTGATGTTTAATTATACTGGGTAGTGATGTTTAATTATACTGGGTAGTGATGTGATGTTTAATTATACTGGGTAGTGATGTTTAATTATACTGGGTAGTGATGTTTAATTATACTGGGTAGTGATGTGATGTTTAATTATACTGGGTAGTGATGTTTAATTATACTGGGTAGTGATGTTTTTTTATACTGGGTAGTGATGTGATGTTTAATTATACTGGGTAGTGATGTTTAATTATACTGGGTAGTGATGTTTAATTATACTGGGTAGTGATGTGATGTTTAATTATACTGGGTAGTGATGTTTAATTATACTGGGTAGTGATGTTTAATTATACTGGGTAGTGATGTTTAATTATACTGGGTAGTGTTGTGATGTTTAATTATACGGGGTAGTGATGTTTAATTACACTGGGTAGTGATGTGATGGTTAATTATACTGGGTAGTGATGTTTAATTTTACTGGGTAGTGATGTTTAATTATACTGGGTAGTGATGTTTAATTATACTGGGTAGTGATGTGATGTTTAATTATACTGGGTAGTGATGTTTAATTATACTGGGTAGTGATGTTTAATTATACTGGGTAGTGAGATGATGTTTAATTATACTGGGTAGTGATGTTTAATTATACAGGGTAGTGATGTTAATTATACTGGGTAGTGATGTTTAATTATACTGGGTAGTGATGTTTAATTATACTGGGTAGTGATGTTTAAGTATACTGGGTAGTGATGTTTAATTATACTGGGTAGTGATGGTTAATTATACTGGGTAGTGATGTGATGTTTAATTATACTGGGTAGTGTGGTTAATTATACTGGGTAGTGATGTTTAATTATACTGGGTAGTGATGTTTAATTATACTGGGTAGTGATGTTTAATTATACTGGGTAGTGATGTTTAATTATACTGGGTAGTGATGTTTTTAATTATACTGGGTAGTGATGTTTAATTATACTGGGTAGTGATGTTTTTAATTATACTGGGTAGTGATGTTTAATTATACTGGGTAGTGATGTTTAATTATACTGGGTAGTGATGGTTAATTATACTGGGTAGTGATGTTTAATTATACTGGGTAGTGATGTTTAATTATACTGGGTAGTGATGTTTAATTATACTGGGTAGTGATGTTTAATTATACTGGGTAGTGATGTTTAATTATACTGGGTAGTGATGTGATGTTTAATTATACTGGGTAGTGATGTTTAATTATACTGGGTAGTGATGTGATGTTTAATTATACTGGGTAGTGATGTGATGTTTAATTATACTGGGTAGTGATGTTTAATTATACTGGGTAGTGATGTTTAATTATACTGGGTAGTGATGTGATGTTTAATTATACTGGGTAGTGATGTTTAATTATACTGGGTAGTGATGTTTAATTATACTGGGTAGTGATGTGATGTTTAATTATACGGGGTAGTGATGTTTAATTATACTGGGTAGTGATGTGATGGTTAATTATACTGGGTAGTGATGTTTAATTATACTGGGTAGTGATGTTTAATTATACTGGGTAGTGATGTTTAATTATACTGGGTAGTGATGTGATGTTTAATTATACTGGGTAGTGATGTTTAATTATACTGGGTAGTGATGTTTAATTGTACTGGGTAGTTATGTTTAATTATACTGGGTAGTGATGATGTTTAATTATACTGGGTAGTGATGTTTAATTATACTGGGTTGTGATGTTTTTTATTATACTGGGTAGTGATGTGATGTTTAATTATACTGGGTAGTGATGTTTAATTATACTGGGTAGTGATGTTTAATTATACTGGGTAGTGATGTTTAATTATACTGGGTAGTGATTGTGATGTTTAATTATACTGGGTAGTGATGTTTAATTATACTGGGTAGTGATGTGATGTTAATTATACTGGGTAATGTTTAATTATACTGGGTAGTGATGTTTAATTATACTGGGTAGTGATGTTTAATTATACTGGGTAGTGATGTGATGTTTAATTATACTGGGTAGTGATGTTTAATTATACTGGGTAGTGATGTTTAATTATACTGGGTAGTGAGGTGATGTTTAATTGTACTGGGTAGTGATGTTTAATTATACAGGGTAGTGATGTTAAATTATACTGGGTGGTGATGTTTAATTATACTGGGTAGTGGTTTTTAATCATACTGGGTAGTGATGTTTAATTATACTGGGTAGTGATGTTTAATTATACTGGGTAGTGATGTTTAATTATACTGTGTAGTGATGTTTAATTATACTGGGTAGTGATGTTTAATTATACTGGGTAGTGATGTTTAATTATACTGGGTAGTGATGTTTAATTATACTGGGTAGTGATGTTTAATTATACTGGGTAGTGATGTTTAATTATACTGGGTAGTGATGTGATGTTTAATTATACTGGGTAGTGATGTTTAATTATACTGGGTAGTGATGTTTTTAATTATACTGGGTAGTGATGTTTAATTATACTGGGTAGTGATGTTTAATTATACTGGGTAGTGATGTTTAATTATACTGGGTAGTGATGTTTAATTATACTGGGTAGTGATGTTTAATTATACTGGGTAGTGATTTTTAATTATACTGGGTAGTGATGTTTAATTATACTGGGTAGTGATGTTTAATTATACTGGGTAGTGATTTTTAATTATACAGGGTGTGATGTTTAATTATACTGGGTAGTGATGTTTAATTATACTGGGTTGATGTTTAATTATACTGGGTAGTGATGTTTAATTTTAATTAATTATACTGGGTAGTGATGTTTAATTATACTGGGTAGTGATGTGATGTTTAATTATACTGGGTAGTGATGTTTAATTATACTGGGTTGTGATGTAATGTTTAATTATACTGGGTAGTGATGTGATGTTTAATTATACTGGGTAGTGATGTTTAATTATACTGGGTAGTGATGGTTAATTATACTGGGTAGTGATGTGATGTTTAATTATACTGGGTAGTGATGTTTAATTATACTGGGTAGTGATGTTTAATTATACTGGGTAGTGATGTTTAATTATACTGTGGTAGTGATGTGATGTTTAATTATACTGGGTAGTGATGTTTAATTATACTGGGTAGTGATGTTTAATTATACTGGGTAGTGATGTTTAATTATACTGGGTAGTGATGTTTAATTATACTGGGTAGTGATGTTTAATTATACTGGGTAGTGTTGTGATGTTTAATTATACTGGGTAGTGGTGTTTAATTATACTGGGTGATGTTTAATTATACTGGGTAGTGATGATGTTTAATTATACTGGGTAGTGATGTTTAATTATACTGGGTAGTGATGTTTAATTATACTGGGTGTGATGTTTAATTATACTGGGTAGTGGTGATGTTTAATTATACTGGGTAGTGATGTTTAATTATACTGGGTAGTGATGTTTAATTATACTGGGTAGTGATGTTTAATTATACTGGGTAGTGATGTGATGTTTAATTATACTGGGTAGTGATGGTTAATTATACTGGGTAGTGATGTTTAATTATACTGGGTAGTGATGTTTAATTATACTGGGTAGTGATGTTTAATTATACTGGGTAGTGATGTTTAATTATACTGGGTAGTGATGTGATGTTTAATTATACTGGGTAGTGATGTTTAATTATACTGGGTAGTGATGTTTAATTATACTGGGTAGTGATGTTTAATTATACTGGGTAGTGATGTTTAATTATACTGGGTAGTGATGTTTAATTATACTGGGTAGTGATGTTTAATTATACTGGGTAGTGATGTTTAATTATACTGGGTAGTGATGTGATGTTTAATTATACTGGGTAGTGATGTTTAATTATACTGGGTAGTGATGTGATTTTAATTATACTGGGTAGTGATGTTTAATTATACTGGGTATGTTTTTAATTATACTGGGTAGTGATGTTTAATTATACTGGGTAGTGATGTTTAATTATACTGGGTAGTGATGTTTAATTATACTGGGTAGTGATGTTTAATTATACTGGGTAGTGATGTTTAATTATACTGGGTAGTGATGTGATGTTTAATTATACTGGGTAGTAATGTTTAATTATACTGGGTAGTTATGTGATGTTTAATTATACTGGGTAGTGATGTTTAATTATACTGGGTAGTGATGTTTAATTATAGTGGGTAGTGATTTTTAATTATACTGGGTAGTGATGTTTAATTATACTGGGTAGTGATGTGATGTTTAATTATACTGGGTAGTGATGTGATGTTTCATTTTACTGGGTAGTGATGTTATGGTTAATTATACTTGGTAGTGACGTTTAATTATACTGGGTAGTGATGTGATGTTTAATTATACTGGGTAGTGATATTTAATTATACTGGGTAGTGATGTTTAATTATACTGGGTAGTGATGTTTAATTATACTGGGTAGTGATGATGTTTAATTGTACTGTATGTTTAATTATACTGGGTAGTGGTGTTTAATTATACTGGGTAGTGATGTTTAATTATACTGGGTTTGTTTAATTATACTGGGTAGTGAATGTGATGTTTAATTATACTGGGTAGTGATGTTTAATTATACTGGGTTGTGATGTAATGTTTAATTATACTGGGTAGTGATGTGATGTTTAATTATACTGGGTAGTGAGGTGATGTTTAATTATACTGGGTAGCGATGTTTAATTATACTGGGTAGTGATGTTTAATTATACTGGGTAGTGATGTTTAATTATACTTGGTAGTGATGTTTAATTATACTGGGTAGTGTTGTGATGTTTAATTATACGTGGTATTGATGTTTAATTATACTGGGTAGTGATGTGATGTTTAATTGTACTGGGTAGTTATGTTTAATTATACAGGGTAGTGATGTTTAATTATACTTGGTAGTGACGTTTAATTATACTGGGTAGTGATGTGATGTTTAATTATACTGGGTAGTGATATTTAATTATACTGGGTAGTGATGTTTAATTATACTGGGTAGTGAGGTGATGTTTAATTATACTGGGTAGTGATGTTTAATTATACTGGGTAGTGATGTTTAATTATACTGGGTAGTGATGTTTAATTATACTGGGTAGTGTTGTGATGTTTAATTATACTGGGTAGTGATGTTTAATTATACTGGGTAGTGATGTGATGTTTAATTATACTGGGTAGTGATGTTTAATTATACTGGGTAGTGATGTTTAATTATACTGGGTAGTGATGTTTAATTATACTGGGTAGTGATGTAATGTTTAATTATACTGGGTAGTGATGTGATGTTTAATTATACTGGGTAGTGATGTTTAATTATACTGGGTATGATGTTTAATTATACTGGGTAGTGATGTGATGTTTAATTATACTGGGTAGTGATGTTTAATTATACTGGGTAGTGATGTTTAATTATACTGGGTAGTGATGTTTAATTATACTGGGTAGTGATGTGATGTTTAATTATACTGGGTAGTGATGTTTAATTATACTGGGTAGTGATGATTTAATTATACTGGGTAGTGATGTTTAATTATACTGGGTAGTGATGTTTAATTATACTGGGTAGTGATGTTTAATTATACTGGGTAGTGATGTGATGTTTAATTATACTGGGTAGTGATGTTTAATTATACTGGGTAGTGATGTTTAATTATACTGTAGTGATGTTTAATTATACTGGGTAGTGATGTGATGTTTAATTATACTGGGTAGTGATGTTTAATTATACTGGGTAGTGATGTTTAATTATACTGGGTAGTGATGTGATGTTTAATTATACTGGGTAGTGATGTTTAATTATACTGGGTAGTGATGTTTAATTATACTGGGTAGTGATGTTTAATTATACTGGGTAGTGATGTTTAATTATACTGGGTAGTGATGTTTAATTATACTGGGTAGTGATGTGATGTTTAATTATACTGGGTAGTGATGTTTAATTATACTGGGTAGTGATGTTTAATTATACTGGGTAGTGAGTGATGTTTAATTATACTGGGTAGTGATGTTTAATTATACTGGGTAGTGATGTTTAATTATACTGGGTAGTGATGTTTAATTATACTGGGTAGTGATGTTTAATTATACTGGGTAGTGATGTTTAATTATACTGGGTAGTGATGTTTAATTATACTGGGTAGTGATGTTTAATTATACTGGGTGATGTGATGTTTAATTATACTGGGTAGTGATGTTTAATTATACTGGGTAGTGATGTTTAATTATACTGGGTAGTGATGTTTAATTATACTGGGTGTGATGTTTAATTATACTGGGTAGTGATGTGATGTTTAATTATACTGGGTAGTGATGTTTAATTATACTGGGTAGTGATGTGATGTTTAATTATACTGGGTAGTGATGTTTAATTATACTGGGTAGTGATGTTTAATTATACTGGGTAGTGATGTTTAATTATACTGGGTAGTGATGTTTAATTATACTGGGTAGTGATGTTTAATTATACTGGGTAGTGATGTTTAATTATACTGGGTAGTGATGTTTAATTATACTGGGTAGTGATGTTTAATTATACTGGGTAGTGATGTTTAATTATACTGGGTAGTGATGTTTTTAATTATACTGGGTAGTGATGTGATGTTTAATTATACTGGGTAGTGATGTTTAATTATACTGGGTAGTGATGTTTAATTATACTGGGTAGTGATGTTTAATTATACTGGGTAGTGATGTTTAATTATACTGGGTGTGATGTTTAATTATACTGGGTAGTGATGTTTAATTATACTGATGTTTAATTATACTGGGTAGTGATGGTTAATTATACTGGGTAGTGATGTGATGTTTAATTATACTGGGTAGTGATGTTTAATTATACTGGGTAGTGATGTTTAATTATACTGGGTAGTGATGTTTAATTATACTGGGTAGTGATGTTTAATTATACTGGGTAGTGATGTTTAATTATACTGGGTAGTGATGTGATGTTTAATTATACTGGGTAGTGATGTTTAATTATACTGGGTAGTGATGTGATGTTTAATTATACTGGGTGATGTTTAATTATACTGAGTGATGTTTAATTATACTGGGTAGTGATGTTTAATTATACTGGGTAGTGATGTTTAATTATACTGATGTTTAATTATACTGGGTAGTGATGTTTAATTATACTGGGTAGTGATGTTTAATTATACTGGGTAGTGATGTTTAATTATACTGGGTAGTGATGTTTAATTATACTGGGTAGTGATGTTTAATTATACTGGGTAGTGATGTTTAATTATACTGGGTAGTGATGTGATGTTTAATTATACTGGGTAGTGATGTTTAATTATACTGGGTTGTGATGTAATGTTTAATTATACTGGGTAGTGATGTGATGTTTAATTATACTGGGTGATGTTTAATTATACTGGGTAGTGATGTTAATTATACTGGGTAGTGATGTGATGTTTAATTATACTGGGTAGTGATGTTTAATTATACTGGGTAGTGATGTTTAATTATACTGGGTAGTGATGTTTAATTATACTGGGTAGTGATGTTTAATTATACTGGGTAGTGATGTTTAATTATACTGGGTAGTGATGTGATGGTTAATTATACTGGGTAGTGATGTTTAATTATACTGGGTAGTGATGTTAAATTATACTGGGTAGTGATGTTTAATTATACTGGGTAGTGATGTGATGTTTAATTATACGGGGTAGTGATGTCTAATTATACTGGGTAGTGATGTTTAATTATACTGGGTAGTGAGGTGATGTTTAATTGTACTGGGTAGTGATGTTTAATTATACAGGGTAGTGATGTTAAATTATACTGGGTGGTGATGTTTAATTATACTGGGTAGTGGTGTTTAATTATACTGGGTAGTGATGTTTAATTATACTGTGTAGTGATGTTTAATTATACTGGGTAGTGATGTTTAATTATACTGGGTAGTGATGTGATGTTTAATTATACTGGGTAGTGATGTTTAATTATACTGGGTAGTGATGTTTAATTATACTGGGTAGTGATGTTTAATTATACTGGGTAGTGATGTTTAATTATACTGGGTAGTGATGTTTAATTATACTGGGTAGTGATGTGATGTTTAATTATACTGGGTAGTAATGTTTAATTATACTGGGTAGTTATGTGATGTTTAATTATACTGGGTAGTGATGTTTAATTATACTGGGTAGTGATGTTTAATTATACTGGGTAGTGATTTTTAATTATACTGGGTAGTGATGTTTAATTATACTGGGTTGATGTTTAATTATACTGGGTAGTGATGTGATGTTTAATTATACTGGGTAGTGATGTTTGTTTAATTATACTGGGTAGTGATGTTTAATTATACTGGGTAGTGATGTGATGTTTTAATTATACTGGGTAGTGATGTGATGTTTAATTATACTGGGTAGTGATGTTTAATTATACTGGGTAGTGATGTTTAATTATACTGGGTAGTGATGTTTAATTATACTGGGTAGTGATGTTTAATTATACTGGGTAGTGATGTGATGTTTAATTATACTGGGTAGTGATGTTTAATTATACTGGGTAGTGTTTTTAATTATACTGGGTAGTGATGTTTAATTATACTGGGTAGTGATGTTTTTAATTATACTGGGTAGTGATGTTTAATTATACTGGGTAGTGATGTTGTTTAATTATACTGGGTAGTGATGTGATGTTTAATTATACTGGGTAGTGATGTTTAATTATACTGGGTAGCGATGTTTAATTATACTGGGTAGTGAGGTGATGTTTAATTATACTGGGTAGTGATGTTTAATTATACTGGGTAGTGATGTTTAATTATACTGGGTAGTGATGTTTAATTATACTGGGTAGTGATGTGATGTTTAATTATACTGGGTAGTGATGGTTAATTATACTGGGTAGTGATGTTTAATTATACTGGGTAGTGATGTTTAATTATACTGGGTAGTGATGTTTAATTATACTGGGTAGTGTGATGTTTAATTATACTGGGTAGTGATGTTTAATTATACTGGGTAGTGATGTTGTTTAATTATACTGGGTAGTGATGTGATGTTTAATTATACTGGGTAGTGAGTGATGTTTAATTATACTGGGTAGTGATGTTTAATTATACTGGGTAGTGATGTTTAATTATGCTGGGTAGTGAGGTGATGTTTACTTATACTGGGTAGTGATGTGATGTTTAATTATACGGGTAGTGATGTTTAATTATACTGGGTAGTGATGTGATGTTTAATTATACTGGGTAGTGATGTTTAATTATACTGGGTAGTGATGTTTAATTATACTGGGTAGTGATGTTTAATTATACTGGGTAGTGATGTGATGTTTAATTATACTGGGTAGTGATGTTTAATTATACTGGGTAGTGATGTTTAATTATACTGGGTAGTGAGGTGATGTTTAATTATACTGGGTAGTGATGTGATGTTTAATTATACTGGGTAGTGATGTTTAATTATACTGGGTAGTGATGTTTAATTATACTGGGTAGTGATGTGATGTTTAATTATACTGGGTAGTGATGTTTAATTATACTGGGTAGTGAAGTGATGTTTAATTATACTGGGTAGTGATGTTTAATTATACTGGGTAGTGATGTGATGTTTAATTATACTGGGTAGTGATGTTTAATTATACTGGGTAGTGATGTGATGTTTAATTATACTGGGTAGTGATGTGATGTTTAATTATACTGGGTAGTGATGTTTAATTATACTGGGTAGTGATGTTTAATTATACTGGGTAGTGATGTGATGTTTAATTATACTGGGTAGTGATGTTTAATTATACTGGGTAGTGATGTTTAATTATACTGGGTAGTGATGTTTAATTATACTGGGTAGTGATGTGATGTTTAATTATACTGGGTAGTGATGTTTAATTATACTGGGTAGTGATGTGATGTTTAATTATACTGGGTAGTGATGTTTAATTATACTGGGTAGTGATGTTTAATTATACTGGGTAGTGATGTTTAATTATACTGGGTAGTGATGTGATGTTTAATTATACTGGGTAGTGATGTTTAATTATACTGGGTAGTGATGTTTAATTATACTGGGTAGTGATGTTTAATTATACTGGGTAGTGATGTGATGTTTAATTATACTGGGTAGTGATGTTTAATTATACTTGGTAGTGATGTTTAATTATACTGGGTAGTGATGTGATGTTTAATTATACTGGGTAGTGATATTTAATTATACTGGGTAGTGATGTTTAATTATACTGGGTAGTGATGTTTAATTATACTGGGTAGTGATGTTTAATTATACTGGGTAGTGATGTTTAATTATACTGGGTAGTGATTAATTATACTGGGTAGTGATGTTTAATTATACTGGGTAGTGATGTTTAATTATACTGGGTAGTGATGATGTTTAATTATACTGGGTAGTGATGTTTAATTATACTGGGTAGTGATGTTTAATTATACTGGGTAGTGTGATGTTTAATTATACTGGGTAGTGATGTTTAATTATACTGGGTAGTGATGTTGATGTTTAATTATACTGGGTAGTGATGTTTAATTATACTGGGTAGTGATGTTGTTTAATTATACTGGGTAGTGATGTTTAATTATACTGGGTAGATGTTTAATTATACTGGGTAGTGATGTTTAATTATACTGGGTAGTGATGTTTAATTATACTGGGTAGTGATGTGATGTTTAATTATACTGGGTAGTGATGTTTAATTATACTGGGTAGTGATGTGATGTTTAATTATACTGGGTAGTGATTTTTAATTATACTGATGATGTTAATTATACTGGGTAGTGATGTTTAATTATACTGGGTAGTGATGTTTAATTATACTGATGTTTAATTATACTGGGTAGTGATGTTTAATTATACTGGGTAGTGATGTTTAATTATACTGGGTAGTGATGTTTAATTATGATGATGTTTAATTATACTGGGTAGTGATGTGATGTTTAATTATACTGGGTAGTGATGTTTAATTATACTGGGTAGTGATGTTTAATTATACTGGGTAGTGATGTTTAATTATACTGGGTAGTGATGTTTAATTATACTGGGTAGTGATGTTTAATTATACTGGGTAGTGATGTTTAATTATACTGGGTAGTGATGTTTAATTATACTGGGTAGTGATGTTTATTATACTGGGTAGTGATGTTTAATTATACTGTATAGTGATGTTTTTAATTATACTGGGTAGTGATGTTTAATTATACTGGGTAGTGATGTTTAATTATACTGGGTAGTGATGTTTAATTATACTGGGTAGTGATGTTTAATTATACTGGGTAGTGATGTTTAATTATACTGGGTAGTGATGTGATGTTTAATTATACTGGGTAGTGATGTTTAATTATACTGGGTAGTGTGATGTTTAATTATACTGGGTAGTGATGATTTAATTATACTGGGTAGTGATGTTTAATTATACTGGGTAGTGATGTTTAATTATACTGGGTAGTGATGTTTAATTATACTGGGTAGTGATTTTTAATTATACTGGGTAGTGATGTTTAATTATACTGGGTAGTGATGTTTAATTATACTGGGTAGTGATGTTTAATTATACTGGGTAGTGATGTTTAATTATACTGGGTAGTGATGTTTAATTATACTGGGTAGTGATGTTTAATTATACTGGGTAGTGATGTTTTTAATTATACTGGGTAGTGATGTTTAATTATACTGGGTGTGATGTTTAATTATACTGGGTAGTGATGTGATGTTTAATTATACTGGGTAGTGATGTTTAATTATACTTGGTAGTGATGTTTAATTATACTGGGTAGTGATGTGATGTTTAATTATACTGGGTAGTGATGTTTAATTATACTGGGTAGTGATGTTTAATTATACTGGGTAGTGATGTTTAATTATACTGGGTAGTGATGTGATGTTTAATTATAATGGGTAGAATGTTTAATTATACTGGGTAGTGATGTGATGTTTAATTATACTGGGTAGTGATGTTTAATTATACTGGGTAGTGATGTTTAATTATACTGGGTAGTGATGTGATGTTTAATTATACTGGGTAGTGATGTTTAATTATACTGGGTAGTGATGTTTAATTATACTGGGTAGTGATGTTTAATTATACTGGGTAGTGATGTGATTTAATGTTTAATTATACTGGGTAGTGATGTGATGTTTAATTATACTGGGTAGTGATGTTTAATTATACTGGGTAGTGATGTTTAATTATACTGGGTAGTGATGTTTTAATTATACTGGGTAGTGATGTGATGTTTAATTATACTGGGTAGTGATGTTTAATTATACTGGGTAGTGATGTTTAATTATACTGGGTAGTGATGTTTAATTATACTGGGTGTGATGTTTAATTATACTGGGTAGTGATGTTTTTAATTATACTGGGTAGTGATGTTTAATTATACTGGGTAGTGATGTTTAATTATACTGGGTAGTGATGTTTAATTATACTGGGTAGATGTTTAATTATACTGGGTAGTGATGTTTAATTATACTGGGTAGTGATGTTTAATTATACTGGGTAGTGATGTGATGTTTAATTATACTGGGTAGTGATGTTTAATTATACTGGGTAGTGATGTTGTTTAATTATACTGGGTAGTGATGTGATGTTTAATTATACTGGGTAGTGATGTTTAATTATACTGGGTAGTGATGTTTAATTATACTGGGTAGTGATGTGATGTTTAATTATACTGGGTAGTGATGTTTAATTATACTGGGTAGTGATGTTTAATTATACTGGGTAGTGATGTTTAATTATACTGGGTAGTGATGTGATGTTTAATTATACTGGGTAGTGATGTTTAATTATACTGGGTAGTGATGTGATGTTTAATTATACTGGGTAGTGATGTTTAATTATACTGGGTAGTGATGTTTAATTATACTGGGTAGTGATGATGTTTAATTATACTGGGTAGTGATGTTTAATTATACAGGGTAGTGATGTTAATTATACTGGGTAGTGATGTTTAATTATACTGGGTAGTGATGTTTAATTATACTGGGTAGTGATGTTTAATTATACTGGGTAGTGATGTTTAATTATACTGGGTAGTGATGTTTAATTATACTGTGATGTTGATGTTTAATTATACTGGGTAGTGATGTTTAATTATACTGGGTAGTGATGTTTAATTATACTGGGTAGTGATGTTTAATTATACTGGGTAGTGATGTTTAATTATACTGGGTAGTGATGTTTAATTATACTGGGTAGTGATGTTGTTTAATTATACTGGGTAGTGATGTTTAATTATACTGGGTAGTGTGATGTTTAATTATACTGGTTAGTGATGTTTAATTATACTGGGTAGTGATGTTTAATTATACTGGGTAGTGATGTTTAATTATACTGGGTAGTGATGTTTAATTATACTGGGTAGTGATGTTTAATTATACTGGGTAGTGATGTTTAATTATACTGGGTAGTGATGTTTAATTATACTGGGTAGTGATGTTTAATTATACTGGGTAGTGATGTTTAATTATACTGGGTAGTGATGTGATGTTTAATTATACTGGGTAGTGATGTTTAATTATACTGGGTAGTGATGTTTAATTATACTGGGTAGTGATGTGATGTTTTTAATTATACTGGGTAGTGATGTTTAATTATACTGAGTGATGTTTAATTATACTGGGTAGTGATGTTTAATTATACTGGGTAGTGATGTTTAATTATACTGAGTGATGTTTAATTATACTGGGTAGTGATGTGATGTTTAATTATACTGGGTAGTGATGTGTTTAATTATACTGGGTAGTGATGTTTAATTATACTGTTGATGTTTAATTATACTGGGTAGTGATGTTTAATTATACTGGGTAGTGGTTTTTAATCATACTGGGTAGTGATGTTTAATTATACTGGGTAGTGATGTTTAATTATACTGGGTAGTGATGTTTAATTATACTGTGTAGTGATGTTTAATTATACTAGGTAGTGATGTTTAATTATACTGGGTAGTGATGTTTAATTATACTGGGTAGTGATTTTAATTATACTGGGTAGTGATGTTTAATTATACTGGGTAGTGATGTTTAATTATACTGGGTAGTGATGTTTAATTATACTGGGTAGTGATGTTTAATTATACTGGGTAGTGATGTTTAATTATACTGGGTAGTGATGTTTAATTATACTGGGTAGTGATGTGATGTTTAATTATACTGGGTAGTGATGTTTAATTATACTGGGTTGTGATGTAATGTTTAATTATACTGGGTAGTGAGGTGATGTTTAATTATACGGGGTAGTGATGTTTAATTATACTGGGTAGTGATGTTTAATTATACTGGGTAGTGAGGTGATGTTTAATTGTACTGGGTAGTGATGTTTAATTATACTGGGTGATGTTTAATTATACTGGGTAGTGATGTTTAATTATACTGGGTAGTGATGTTTAATTATACTGGGTAGTGATGTTTAATTATACTGGGTAGTGATGTTTTAATTATACTGGGTAGTGATGTTTAATTATACTGGGTAGCGATGTTTAATTATACTGGGTAGTGATGTTTAATTATACTGGGTAGTGATGTTTAATTATACTGGGTAGTGATGTGATGTTTAATTATACTGGGTAGTGATGTTTAATTATACTGGGTAGTGATGTGATGTTTAATTATACTGGGTAGTGATGTTTAATTATACTGGGTAGTGATGTGATGTTTAATTATACTGGGTAGTGATGTTTAATTATACTGGGTAGTGATGTTTAATTATACTGGGTAGTGATGTTTAATTATACTGGGTAGTTATGTGATGTTTAATTATAGTGGTTAGTGATTTTTAATTATACTGGGTAGTGATGTTTAATTATACTGGGTAGTGATGTTTAATTATACTGGGTAGTGATGTTTAATTATACTGGGTAGTGATTTTTAATTATACTGGGTAGTGATGTTTAATTATACTGGGTAGTGATGTTTAATTATACTGGGTAGTGATGTTTAATTATACTGGGTAGTGATGTTTAATTATACTGGGTAGTGATGTTTAATTATACTGGGTAGTGATGTTTAATTATACTGGGTAGTGATGTGATGTTTAATTATACTGGGTAGTGATGTTTAATTATACTGGGTTGTGATGTGATGTTTAATTATACTGGGTAGTGATGTGATGTTTAATTATACGGGGTAGTGATGTTTAATTATACTGGGTAGTGATGGTTAATTATACTGGGTAGTGATGTGATGTTTAATTATACTGGGTAGTGATGTTTAATTATACTGGGTGTGATGTTTAATTATACTGGGTAGTGATGTTTAATTATACTGGGTAGTGTTGTGATGTTTAATTATACTGGGGTAGTGATGTTTAATTATACTGGGTAGTGATGTTGGTTAATTATACTGGGTAGTGATGTTTAATTATACTGGGTAGTGATGTTTAATTATACTGGGTAGTGATGTTTAATTATACTGGGTAGTGATGTTTTTAATTATACTGGGTAGTGATGTTTAATTATACTGGGTAGTGATGTTTAATTATACTGGGTAGTGATGTTTAATTATACTGGGTAGTGATGTTTAATTATACTGGGTAGTGATGTTTAATTATACTGGGTAGTGATGTGATGTTTAATTATACTGGGTAGTGATGTTTAATTATACTGGGTAGTGATGTTTAATTATACTGGGTAGTGATGTTTATTTATACTGGGTAGTTATTTTTAATTATACTGGGTAGTGATGTCATGTTTAATTATACTGGGTAGTGATGGTTTAATTATACTGTAGATGTTTAATTATACTGGGTAGTGATGTTTAATTATACTGGGTAGTGATGTTTAATTATACTGGGTAGTGATGTTTAATTATACTGGGTGTGATGTTTAATTATACTGGGTAGTGATGTGATGTTTAATTATACTGGGTAGTGATGTTTAATTATACTGGGTAGTGATGTGATGTTTAATTATACTGGGTAGTGATGTTTAATTATACTGGGTAGTGATGTTTAATTATACTGGGTAGTGATGTTTAATTATACTGGGTAGTGATGTTTATTATACTGTTGATGTTTAATTATACTGGGTAGTGATGTGATGTTTAATTATACTGGGTAGTGATGTTTAATTATACTGGGTAGTGATGTTTAATTATACTGGGTAGTGATGTTTAATTATACTGGGTAGTGATGTTTAATTATACTGGGTAGTGATGTTTAATTATACTGGGTAGTGATGTGATGTTTAATTATACTGGGTAGTGGTGTTTAATTATACTGGGTAGTGATGTTTAATTATACTGTGTAGTGATGTTTAATTATACTGGGTAGTGATGTTTAATTATACTGGGTGAGTGATGTTTAATTATACTGGGTAGTGATGTTTAATTATACTGGGTAGTGATGTTTAATTATACTGGGTAGTGATGTTTAATTATACTGGGTAGTGTGTTTAATTATACTGGGTAGTGATGTTTAATTATACTGGGTAGTGATGTTTAATTATACTGGGTAGTGATGTTTAATTATACTGGGTAGTGATGTTTAATTATACTGGGTAGTGATGTTTAATTATACTGGGTAGTGATGTGATGTTTAATTATACTGGGTAGTGATGTTTAATTATACTGGGTAGTGATGTTTAATTATACTGGGTAGTGATTTTTAATTATACTGGGTAGTGATGTTTAATTATACTGGGTAGTGATGTTTAATTATACTGGGTAGTGATGTGATGTTTAATTATACTGGGTAGTGATGTTTAATTATACTGGGTAGTGATGTTTAATTATACTGGGTAGTGATGTTTAATTATACTGGGTAGATGTTTAATTATACTGGGTAGTGATGTGATGTTTAATTATACTGGGTAGTGATGTTTAATTATACTGGGTAGTGATGTTTAATTATACTGGGTGATGTTTAATTATACTGGGTAGTGATGTTTAATTATACTGGGTAGTGATGTGATGTTTAATTATACTGGGTAGTGATGTTTAATTATACTGGGTAGTGATGTTTAATTATACTGGGTAGTGATGTTTAATTATACTGGGTAGTGATGTTTAATTATACTGGGTGATGTTTAATTATACTGGGTAGTGATGTGATGTTTAATTATACTGGGTAGTGATGTGATGTTTAATTATACTGGGTAGTGATGTGATTGTTAATTATACTTGGTAGTGATGTTTAATTATACTGGGTAGTGATGTGATGTTTAATTATACTGGGTAGTGATGTTTAATTATACTGGGTAGTGATGTTTAATTATACTGGGTAGTGATGTTTAATTATACTGGGTAGTGATGTTTAATTATACTGGGTAGTGATGTTTAATTATACTGGGTAGTGATGTGATGTTTAATTATACTGGGTAGTGATGTTTAATTATACTGGGTAGTGATGTGATGTTTAATTATACTGGGTAGTGATGTTTAATTATACTGGGTAGTGATGTTTAATTATACTGGGTAGTGATGTTTAATTATACTGGGTAGTGATGTTTAATTATACTGGGTAGTGATGTTTAATTATACTGGGTAGTGATGTGATGTTTAATTATACTGGGTAGTGATGTGATGTTTAATTATACTGGGTAGTGATGTTTTTAATTATACTGGGTAGTGATGTTTAATTATACTGGGTGATGTTTAATTATACTGGGTAGTGATGTTTAATTATACTGGGTAGTGATGTTTAATTATACTGGGTAGTGATGTTTAATTATACTGGGTAGTGATGTTTAATTATACTGGTAGTGATGTTTAATTATACTAGTGATGTTTAATTATACTGTGATGTTTAATTATACTGGGTAGTGATGTTTAATTATACTGGGTAGTGATGTTTAATTATACTGGGTAGTGATGTGATGTTTAATTATACTGGGTAGTGATGTTTAATTATACTGGGTTGTGATGTAATGTTTAATTATACTGGGTAGTGATGTGATGTTTAATTATACTGGGTAGTGATGTGATGTTTAATTATACTGGGTAGTGATGTTTAATTATACTGGGTAGTGATGTTTAATTATACTGGGTAGTGATGTTTAATTATACTTGGTAGTGATGTTTAATTATACTGGGTAGTGATGTTTAATTATACTGGGTAGTGATGTTTAATTATACTGGGTAGTGATGTGATGTTTAATTATACTGGGTAGTGATGTTTAATTATACTGGGTAGTGATGTTTAATTATACTGAGTGATGTTTAATTATACTGGGTAGTGATGTGATGTTTAATTATACTGGGTAGTGATGTTTAATTATACTGGGTAGTGATGTTTAATTATACTGGGTAGTGAGGTGATGTTTAATTATACTGGGTAGTGATGTTTAATTATACTGGGTAGTGATGTTTAATTATACTGGGTAGTGATGTGATGTTTAATTATACTGGGTAGTGATGATGTTTTTAATTATACTGGGTAGTGATGTTTAATTATACTGGGTAGTGATGTTTAATTATACTGGGTAGTGATGTTTAATTAATTATGATGTTTAATTATACTGGTAGTGAGTGATGTTTAATTATACTGGGTAGTGATGTGATGTTTAATTATACTGGGTAGTGATGTTTAATTATACTGGGTAGTGAGGTGATGTTTAATTATACTGGGTAGTGATGTTTAATTATACTGGGTAGTGATGTTATAATATACTGGGTGGTGATGTTTAATTATACTGGGTAGTGGTGTTTAATTATACTGGGTAGTGATGTTTAATTATACTGGGTAGTGATGTTTAATTATACTGGGTAGTGATGTTTAATTATACTGGGTAGTGATGTTTAATTATACTGGGTAGTGATGTTTAATTATACTGGGTAGTGATGTGATGTTTAATTATACTGGGTAGTGATGTTTAATTATACTGGGTAGTGATGTTGTTTAATTATACTGGGTAGTGATGTTTAATTATACTGGGTAGTGATGTTTAATTATACTGGGTAGTGATGTTTAATTATACTGGGTAGTGATGTTGTTTAATTATACTGGGTAGTGATGTTTAATTATACTGGGTGTGATGTTTAATTATACTGGGTAGTGATGTTTAATTATACTGGGTAGTGATGTGATGTTTAATTATACTGGGTAGTGATGTTTAATTATACTGGGTAGTGATGTTTAATTATACTGGGTAGTGAGTGATGTTTAATTATACTGGGTAGTGATGTTTTAATTATACTGGGTAGTGATGTTTAATTATACTGGGTAGTGATGTGATGTTTAATTATACTGGGTAGTGATGTTTAATTATACTGGGTAGTGATGTTGTTTAATTATACTGGGTAGTGATGTTTAATTATACTGGGTAGTGATGTTTAATTATACTGGGTAGTGATGTTTAATTATACTGGGTAGTGATGTTTAATTATACTGGGTAGTGATGATGTTTAATTATACTGGGTAGTGATGTGATGTTTAATTATACGGGGTAGTGATGTTTAATTATACTGGGTAGTGAGGTGATGTTTAATTGTACTGGGTAGTGATGTTTAATTATACAGGGTAGTGATGTTAAATTATACTGGGTGATGTTTAATTATACTGGGTAGTGAATTATACTGGGTGTGATGTTTAATTATACTGGGTAGTGATGTTTAATTATACTGGGTAGTGATGTTTAATTATACTGGGTAGTGATGTTTAATTATACTGGGTGTGATGTTTAATTATACTGGGTAGTGATGTGATGTTTAATTATACTGGGTAGTGATGTTTAATTATACTGGGTAGTGATGTGATGTTTAATTATACTGGGTAGTGATGTTTAATTATACTGGGTAGTGATGTTTAATTATACTGGGTAGTGATGTTTAATTATTCTGGGTAGTGATGTGATGTTTAATTATACTGGGTAGTGATGTTTAATTATACTGGGTTTTGATGTAATGTTTATTTATACTGGGTAGTGATGTGATGTTTAATTATACTGGGTAGTGATGATGTTTAATTATACTGGGTAGTGATGTTTAATTATACTGGGTAGTGATGTTTAATTATACTGGGTAGTGATGTTTAATTATACTGATGATGTTTAATTATACTGGGTAGTGATGTGATGTTTAATTATACTGGGTAGTGATGTTTAATTATACTGGGTAGTGATGTGATGTTTAATTATACTGGGTAGTGATGTTTAATTATACTGGGTAGTGATGTTTAATTATACTGGGTAGTGATGTTTAATTATACTGGGTAGTGATGTGATGTTTAATTATACTGGGTAGTGATATTTAATTATACTGG
Source organism: Oncorhynchus masou masou (assembly GCF_036934945.1). NCBI lineage: Eukaryota > Metazoa > Chordata > Actinopteri > Salmoniformes > Salmonidae > Oncorhynchus > Oncorhynchus masou. The sequence continues at coordinate 98,420 of NW_027006267.1, forward strand.
GTAGTGATGTTTAATTATACTGTTTAATTATACTGGGTAGTGATGTGTTTAATTATACTGGGTAGTGATGTGATGTTTAATTATACTGGGTAGTGATGTTTAATTATACTGGGTAGTGATGTTTAATTATACTGGGTAGTGATGTTTAATTATACTGGGTAGTGATGTTTAATTATACTGGGTAGTGATGTTTAATTATACTGGGTAGTGATGTGATGTTTAATTATACTGGGTAGTGATGTTAAATTATACTGGGTAGTGAGGTGATGTTTAATTATACTGGGTAGTGATGTTTAATTATACTGGGTAGTGAGGTGATGTTTAATTATACTGGGTAGTGATGTTTTTAATTATACTGGGTAGTGATGTTTAATTATACTGGGTAGTGATGTTTAATTATACTGGGTAGTGATGTTTAATTATACTGGGTAGTGATGTTTAATTATACTGGGTAGTGATGTTTTTAATTATACTGGGTAGTGATGTTTAATTATACTGGGTAGTGATGTTTAATTATACTGGGTAGTGATGTTTAATTATACTGGGTAGTGATGTTTAATTATACTGGGTAGTGATGTGATGTTTAATTATACTGGGTAGTGATGTTTAATTATACTGGGTAGTGATGTTTAATTATACTGGGTAGTGAGGTGATGTTTAATTGTACTGGGTAGTGATGTTTAATTATACTGTGATGTTAAATTATACTGGGTGATGTTTAATTATACTGGGTAGTGATGTGATGTTTAATTATACTGGGTAGTGATGTTTAATTATACTGGGTAGTGATGTTTAATTATACTGGGTAGTGATGTTTAATTATACTGGGTAGTGATGTTTTTAATTATACTGGGTAGTGATGTTTAATTATACTGTGTGATGTTTAATTATACTGGGTAGTGATGTGATGTTTAATTATACTGGGTAGTGATGTTTAATTATACTGGGTAGTGATGTTTAATTATACTGGGTAGTGATGTTTAATTATACTGGGTAGTGATGTTTAATTATACTGGGTAGTGATGTTTAATTATACTGGGTAGTGATGTGATGTTTAATTATACTGGGTAGTGATGTTTAATTATACTGGGTAGTGATGTTTAATTATACTGGGTAGTGATGTGATGTTTAATTATACTGGGTAGTGATGTTTAATTATACTGGGTAGTGATGTTTAATTATACTGGGTAGTGATGTTTAATTATACTGGGTAGTGATGTTTTAATTATACTGGGTAGTGATGTGATGTTTAATTATACTGGGTAGTGATGTTTAATTATACTGGGTAGTGATGTTTAATTATACTGGGTAGTGATGATGTTTAATTATACTGGGTAGTGATGTTTAATTATACTGGGTAGTGATGTTTAATTATACTGGGTAGTGATGTGATGTTTAAGTATACGGGGTAGTGATGTTTAATTATACTGGGTAGTGATGTTTAATTATACTGGGTAGTGATGTTTAATTATACTGGGTAGTGATGTGATGTTTAATTATACGGGGTAGTGATGTTTAATTATACTGCGTAGTGATGTTTAATTATACTGGGTAGTGATGTTTAATTATACTGGGTAGTGATGTTTTAATTATACTGGGTAGTGATGTGATGTTTAATTATACTGGGTAGTGATGTTTAATTATACTGGGTAGTGATGTTTAATTATACTGGGTAGTGAGTGATGTTTAATTATACTGGGTAGTGATGTTTAATTATACTGGGTAGTGATGGTTAATTATACTGTGATGTTGTTTAATTATACTGGGTAGTGATGTTTAATTATACTGGGTAGTGAGGTGATGTTTAATTATACTGGGTAGTGATGTTTAATTATACTGGGTAGTGATGTGATGTTTAATTATACTGGGTAGTGATGTTTAATTATACTGGGTAGTGATGTTTAATTATACTGGGTAGTGATGTTTAATTATACTGGGTAGTGATGTTTAATTATACTGGATGTTTAATTATACTGGGTAGTGATGTTTTTAATTATACTGGGTAGTGATGTTTAATTATACTGGGTAGTGATGTTTAATTATACTGGGTAGTGATGTTTAATTATACTGGGTAGTGATGATGTTTAATTATACTGGGTAGTGATGTTTAATTATACTGGGTAGTGATGTTTAATTATACTGTGTAGTGATGTTTAATTATACTGGGTAGTGATGTTTAATTATACTGGGTAGTGATGTGATGTTTAATTATACTGGGTAGTGATGTTTAATTATACTGGGTAGTGATGTTTAATTATACTGGGTAGTGTTGTGATGTTTAATTATACTGGGTAGTGATGTTTAATTATACTGGGTAGTGATGTTTAATTATACTGGGTAGTGTGTGATGTTTAATTATACTGGGTAGTGATGTTTAATTATACTGGGTAGTGATGTTTAATTATACTGGGTAGTGATGTGATGTTTAATTATACTGGGTAGTGATGTTTAATTATACTGGGTATGTGATGTTTAATTATACTGGGTAGTGATGATGTTTAATTATACTGGGTAGTGATGTTTAATTATACTGGGTAGTGATGTTTAATTATACTGGGTAGTGATGTTTAATTATACTGGGTAGTGATGTTTAATTATACTGGGTAGTGATGTTTAATTATACTGGGTAGTGATGTTTTTAATATACTGGGTAGTGATGGTTAATTATACTGGGTGGTGATGTGATGTTTAATTATACTGGGTAGTGATGTTTAATTATACTGGGTAGTGATGTTTAATTATACTGGGTAGTGATGTTTAATTATACTGGGTAGTGATGTTTAATTATACTGGGTAGTGATGTGATGTTTAATTATACTGGGTAGTGATGTTTAATTATACTGGGTAGTGATGTTTAATTATACTGGGTAGTGAGGTGATGTTTAATTATACTGGGTAGTGATGTTTAATTATACTGGGTAGTGATGTTTAATTATACTGGGTAGTGATGATGTTTAATTATACTGGGTGAGTGATGTTTAATTATACTGGGTAGTGAGGTGATGTTTAATTATACTGGGTAGTGATGTTTAATTATACTGGGTAGTGATGTTTAATTATACTGGGTAGTGATGTTTAATTATACTGGGTAGTGATGTGATGTTTAATTATACTGGGTAGTGATGTTTAATTATACTGGGTAGCGATGTTTAATTATACTGGTAGTGATGTTTAATTATACTGGGTAGTGATGATTTTAATTATACTGGGTAGTGATGTGATGTTTAATTATACTGGGTAGTGATGTTTAATTATACTGGGTAGTGATGTTTAATTATACTGGGTAGTGAGGTGATGTTTAATTATACTGGGTAGTGATGTTTAATTATACTGGGTAGTGATGTTTAATTATACTGGGTAGTGATGTGATGTTTAATTATACTGGGTAGTGATGTTTAATTATACTGGGTAGTGATGTTTAATTATACTGGGTAGTGATGTGATGTTTAATTATACTGGGTAGTGATGGTTAATTATACTGGGTAGTGATTTTATGTTTAATTATACTGGGTAGTGATGTTTAATTATACTGGGTAGTGATGTTTAATTATACTGGGTAGTGATGTTTAATTATACTGGGTAGTGATGTTTAATTATACTGGGTAGTGATGTTTAATTATACTGGGTAGTGATGTGATGTTTAATTATAATGGGTAGAATGTTTAATTATACTGGGTAGTGATGTTTAATTATACTGGGTAGTGATGTTTAATTATACTGGGTAGTGATGTTTAATTATACTGGGTAGTGATGTTTAATTATACTGGGTGGTGATGTTTAATTATACTGGGTAGTGTTGTGATGTTTAAGTATACGGGGTAGTGATGTTTAATTATACTGGGTAGTGATGTTTAATTATACTGGGTAGTGATGTGATGTTTAATTATACTGGGTAGTGATGTTTAATTATACTGGGTAGTGATGTTTAATTATACTGGGTAGTGAGTGATGTTTAATTATACTGGGTAGTGATGTTTAATTATACTGGGTGATGTTTAATTATACTGGGTAGTGATGTTTAATTATACTGGGTAGTGATGTTTAATTATACTGGGTAGTGATGTTTAATTATACTGGGTAGTGATGTGATGTTTAATTATACTGGGTAGTGATGTTTAATTATACTGGGTAGTGATGTTTAATTATACTGGGTAGTGATGTGATGTTTAATTATACTGGGTAGTGATGTTTAATTATACTGGGTAGTGATGTTTAATTATACTGGGTAGTGATGTTTAATTATACTGGGTAGTGATGTGATGTTTAATTATACTGGGTAGTGATGTGATGTTTAATTATACTGGGTAGTGATGTTTAATTATACTGGGTAGTGATGTTTAATTATACTGGGTAGTGAGGTGATGTTTAATTGTACTGGGTAGTGATGTTTAATTATACAGGGTAGTGATGTTAAATTATACTGGGTAGTGAGGTGATGTTTAATTATACTGGGTAGTGATGTTTAATTATACTGGGTAGTGATGTTTAATTATACTGGGTAGTGATGTTTAATTATACTGGGTAGTGATGTTTAATTATACTGGGTAGTGATGTTTAATTATACTGGGTAGTGAGGTGATGTTTACTTATACTGGGTAGTGATGTGATGTTTAATTATACTGGGTAGTGATGTTTAATTATACTAGGTTGTGATGTAATGTTTAATTATACTGGGTAGTGATGTGATGTTTAATTATACTGGGTAGTGAGGTGATGTTTAATTATACTGGGTAGTGATGTTTAATTATACTGGGTAGTGATGTTTAATTATACTGGGTAGTGATGTGATGTTTAATTATACTGGGTAGTGAGTGATGTTTAATTATACTGGGTAGTGATGTTTAATTATACTGGGTAGTGATGTTTAATTATACTGGGTAGTGATGTTTAATTATACTGGGTAGTGAGTGATGTTTAATTATACTGGGTAGTGATGTTTAATTATACTGGGTAGTGATGTTTAATTATACTGGGTAGTGATGATGTTTAATTATACTGGGTAGTGATGTTTAATTATACTGGGTAGTGATGTTTAATTATACTGGGTAGTGATGTTTAATTATACTGGGTAGTGATGTTTAATTATACTGGGTAGTGATGTTTAATTATACTGGGTAGTGATGTTTAATTATACTGGGTAGTGATGTTTAATTATACTGGGTAGTGATGTTTAATTATACTGGGTGTTTAATTATACTGGGTAGTGATGTGATGTTTAATTATACTGGGTAGTGATGTTTAATTATACTGGGTAGTGATGTTGTTTAATTATACTGGGTAGTGATGTGATGTTTAATTATACTGGGTAGTGATGTTTAATTATACTGGGTAGTGATGTTTAATTATACTGGGTAGTGATGTTTAATTATACTGGGTATGATGTTTAATTATACTGGGTAGTGATGTTTAATTATACTGGGTAGTGATGTTTAATTATACTGGGTAGTGATGTTTAATTATACTGGGTAGATGTTTAATTATACTGGGTAGTGATGTTTAATTATACTGGGTATGATGTTTAATTATACTGGGTAGTGATGTGATGTTTAATTATACTGGGTAGTGATGTTATACTGGGTTATGTTTAATTATACTGGGTAGTGAGGTGATGTTTAATTATACTGGGTAGTGATGTTTTTAATTATACTGGGTAGTGATGTTTAATTATACTGGGTAGTGATGTTTAATTATACTGGGTAGTGATGTTTAATTATACTGGGTAGTGATGTTTAATTATACTGGGTAGTGATGTTTAATTATACTGGGTAGTGATGTTTTAATTATACTGGGTAGTGAGTGATGTTTAATTATACTGGGTAGTGATGTTTAATTATACTGATGTTTAATTATACTGGGTAGTGATGTTTAATTATACTGGGTAGTGATGTTTAATTATACTGGGTTGTGATGTGATGTTTAATTATACTGGGTAGTGATGTGATGTTTAATTATACTGGGTAGTGATGTGTTTAATTATACTGGTAGTGATGTTTAATTATACTGGGTAGTGATGTTTAATTATACTGGGTAGTGATGTTTAATTATACTGGGTAGTGATGTTTAATTATACTGGGTAGTGATGTGATGTTTAATTATACTGGGTAGTGATGTTTAATTATACTGGGTAGTGATGTTTAATTATACTGGGTAGTGATGTTTAATTATACTGGGTAGTGATGTTTAATTATACTGGGTAGTGATGTGATGTTTAATTATACTGGGTAGTGATGTTTAATTATACTGGGTAGTGATGTTTAATTATACTGGGTAGTGATGATTTTAATTATACTGGGTAGTGATGTTTAATTATACTGGGTAGTGATGTTTAATTATACTGGGTAGTGATGTTTAATTATACTGGGTAGTGATGTTTAATTATACTGGGTAGTGATGTGATGTTTAATTATACTGGGTAGTGATGTTTAATTATACTGGGTTGTGATGTAATGTTTAATTATACTGGGTAGTGATGTGATGTTTAATTATACTGGGTAGTGATGTTTAATTATACTGGGTAGTGATGTTTAATTATACTGGGTAGCGATGTTTAATTATACTGGGTAGTGATGTTTAATTATACTGGGTGATGTTTAATTATACTGGGTAGTGATGTGATGTTTAATTATACTGGGTAGTGATGTTTAATTATACTGAGTGATGTTTAATTATACTGGGTAGTGATGTTTAATTATACTGGGTAGTGATGTTTAATTATACTGGGTAGTGTTGTGATGTTTAATTATACTGGGTAGTGATGTTTAATTATGATGTTTAATTATACTGGGTAGTGATGTGATGTTTAATTATACTGGGTAGTGATGTTTAATTATACTGGGTAGTGATGTTTAATTATACTGGGTAGTGATGTTTAATTATACTGGGTAGTGATGTTTAATTATACTGGGTAGTGATGTTTAATTATACTGGGTAGTGATGTTTAATTATACTGATGTTTTAATTATACTGGGTAGTGATGTTTAATTATACTGGGTAGTGATGTTTTTAATTATACTGGGTAGTGATGTTTAATTATACTGGGTAGTGATGTTTAATTATACTGGGTAGTGATGTTTAATTATACTGGGTAGTGATGTTTAATTATACTGGGTTGTTTAATTATACTGGGTAGTGATGATGTTTAATTATACTGGGTAGTGATGTTTAATTATACTGGGTAGTGATGTTTAATTATACTGGGTAGTGATGATGTTTAATTATACTGGGTAGTGATGTTTAATTATACTGGGTAGTGATGTTGTTTAATTATACTGGGTAGTGATGTTTAATTATACTGGGTAGTGATGTTTAATTATACTGGGTAGTGATGTTTAATTATACTGGGTAGTGATGTTTAATTATACTGGGTAGTGATGTGATGTTTAATTATACTGGGTAGTGATGTTTAATTATACTGGGTAGTGATGTTTAATTATACTGGGTAGTGATGTTTAATTATACTGGGTAGTGATGTTTAATTATACTGGGTAGTGATGTGATGTTTAATTATACTGGGTAGTGATGTGATGTTTAATTATACTGGGTAGTGATGTTTAATTATACTGGGTAGTGATGTGATGTTTAATTATACTGGGTAGTGATGTGATGTTTAATTATACTGGGTAGTGGTGTTTAATTATACTGGGTAGTGATGTTTAATTATACTGGGTAGTGATGTTTAATTATACTGGGTAGTGATGTTTAATTATACTGGATGTTTAATTATACTGGGTAGTGATGTTTTTAATTATACTGGGTAGTGATGTTTTTAATTATACTGGGTAGTGATGTGATGTTTAATTATACTGGGTAGTGATGTTTAATTATACTGGGTAGTGATGTTTAATTATACTGGGTAGTGATGTTGTTTAATTATACTGGGTAGTGATTTTAATTATACTGGGTAGTGATGAATTATACTGGGTAGTGATGTTTAATTATACTGGGTAGTGATGTTTAATTATACGGGGTAGTGATGTTTAATTATACTGGGTAGTGATGTTTAATTATACTGGGTAGTGATGTTTAATTATACTGGGTAGTGAGGTGATGTTTAATTATACTGGGTAGTGATGTTTAATTATACTGGGTAGTGATGTTTAATTATACTGGGTAGTGAGGTGATGTTTAATTATACTGGGTAGTGATGTTTAATTATACTGGTAGTGATGTTAAATTATACTGGGTGGTGATGTTTAATTATACTGGGTAGTGATGTTTAATTATACTGGGTAGTGATGTTTAATTATACTGGGTAGTGATGTTTAATTATACTGGGTAGTGATGTTTAATTATACTGGGTGTGATGTTTAATTATACTGGGTAGTGATGTTTAATTATACTGGGTAGTGATGTGATGTTTAATTATACTGGGTAGTGATGTTTAATTATACTGGGTAGTGATGTTGTTTAATTATACTGGGTAGTGATGTGATGTTTAATTATACTGGGTAGTGATGTTTAATTATACTGGGTAGTGATGTTTAATTATACTGGGTAGTGATGTTTAATTATACTGGGTAGTGATGTTTAATTATACTGGGGTAGTGATGTGATGTTTAATTATACTGGGTAGTGATGTTTAATTATACTGGGTAGTGATGTTGTTTAATTATACTGGGTAGTGATGTTTAATTATACTGGGTAGTGATGTTTTAATTATACTGGGTAGTGATGTTTAATTATACTGGGTAGTGATGTTTTAATTATACTGGGTAGTGATGTTTAATTATACTGGGTAGTGATGTTTAATTATACTGGGTAGTGATGTGATGTTTAATTATACTGGGTAGTGATGTTTAATTATACTGGGTAGTGATGTTGTTTAATTATACTGGGTAGTGATGTTTAATTATACTGGGTAGTGATGTTTAATTATACTGGGTAGTGATGTGATGTTTAATTATACTGGGTAGTGATGTTTAATTATACTGGGTAGTGATGTTTAATTATACTGGGTAGTGATGTTTAATTATACTGAGTGATGTTTAATTATACTGGGTAGTGAGGTGATGTTTAATTATACTGGGTAGTGATGTTTAATTATACTGGGTAGTGATGTTTAATTATACTGGATAGCGATGTTTAATTATACTGGGTAGTGATGTTTAATTATACTGGGTAGTGATGTTTAATTATACTGGGTAGTGATGTTTAATTATACTGGATAGCGATGTTTAATTATACTGGGTAGTGATGTTTAATTATACTGGGTAGTGATGTTTAATTATTCTGGGTAGTGATGTGATGTTTAATTATACTGGGTAGTGATGGTTAATTATACTGGGTAGTGATGTTTAATTATACTGGGTAGTACTGGGTAGTGATGTTTAATTATACTGGGTAGTGATGTTTAATTATACTGGGTAGTGATGTTTAATTATACTGGGTAGTGATGTTTAATTATACTGGGTAGTGATGTGATGTTTAATTATACTGGGTAGTGATGTTTAATTATACTGGGTGATGTTTAATTATACTGGGTAGTGATGTGATGTTTAATTATACTGGGTAGTGATGTTTAATTATACTGGGTAGTGATGTTTAATTATACTGGGTAGTGATGTTTAATTATACTGGGTAGTGATGTTTAATTATACTGGGTAGTGATGTTTAATTATACTGGGTAGTGATGTTTAATTATACTGGGTAGTGAGTGATGTTTAATTATACTGGGTATGACTGGGTAGTGATGTGATGTTTAATTATACTGGGTAGTGATGTTTACTTATACTGGGTAGTGAGGTGATGTTTAATTATACTGGGTAGTGATGTTTAATTATACTGGGTAGTGATGTTTAATTATACTGGGTAGTGATGAATTATACTGTTGATGTTTAATTATACTGGGTAGTGATGTTTAATTATACTGGGTAGTGATGTGATGTTTAATTATACTGGGTAGTGATGTTTAATTATACTGGGTAGTGATGTTTAATTATACTGGGTAGTGATGTGATGTTTAATTATACTGGGTAGTGATGTTTAATTATACTGGGTAGTGATGTTTAATTATACTGGGTAGTGATGTTTAATTAATTATGATGTTTAATTATACTGGGTAGTGATGTGATGTTTAATTATACTGGGTAGTGATGTGATGTTTAATTATACTGGGTAGTGATGATGTTTAATTATACTGGGTAGTGATGTTTAATTATACTGGGTTGTTTAATTATACTGGGTAGTGATGTTTAATTATACTGGGTAGTGATGTTTAATTATACTGGGTAGTGATGTGGTAATTATACTGTAGTGATGTTTAATTATACTGGGTAGTGAGTGATGTTTAATTATACTGGGTAGTGATGTTTAATTATACTGGGTAGTGATGTTTAATTATACTGGGTAGTGTTGTGATGTTTAATGGGTAGTGATGTTTAATTATACTGGGTAGTGATGTTTAATTATACTGGGTAGTGATGTGATGTTTAATTATACTGGGTAGTGATGTTTAATTATACTGGGTAGTGATGTTTAATTATACTGGGTAGTGATGTTTAATTATACTGGGTAGTGATGTTTAATTATACTGGGTATGTTTAATTATACTGGGTAGTGATGTTTAATTATACTGGGTAGATGATGTTTAATTATACTGGGTAGTGATGTTTAATTATACTGGGTAGTGATGATGTTTAATTATACTGGGTAGTGATGTTTAATTATACTGGGTAGTGATGTTTAATTATACTGGGTAGTGATGTTTAATTATACTGGGTAGTGATGTTTAATGTTTAATTTTAATTATACTGGGTAGTGATGTGATGTTTAATTATACTGGGTAGTGATGATGTTTAATTATACTGGGTAGTGATGTTTAATTATACTGGGTAGTGATGTTTAATTATACTGGGTAGTGATGTTTAATTATACTGGGTAGTGATGTTTAATTATACTGGGTAGTGAGTGATGTTTAATTATACTGGGTAGTGATGTTTAATTATACTGGGTAGTGAGTGATGTTTAATTATACTGGGTAGTGATGTTTAATTATACTGGGTAGTGATGTTTAATTATACTGGGTAGTGATGTGATGTTTAATTATACTGGGTAGTGATGTTTAATTATACTGATGTTTAATTATACTGGGTAGTGATGTTTAATTATACTGGGTAGTGATGTTTAATTATACTGGGTAGTGATGTTTAATTATACTGGGTAGTGATGTGATGTTTAATTATACTGGGTAGTGATGTGATGTTTAATTATACTGGGTAGCGATGTTTAATTATACTGGGTAGTGATGTTTAATTATACTGGGTAGTGATGTTTAATTATACTGGGTAGTGATGATGTTTAATTATACTGGGTAGTGATGTTTAATTATACTGGGTAGTGATGTTTAATTATACTGGGTAGTGATGTTTAATTATACTGGGTAGTGATGTGTTTAATTATACTGGGTAGTGATGTTTAATTATACTGGGTAGTGATGTGATGTTTAATTATACTGGGTAGTGATGTTTAATTATACTGGGTAGTGATGTTTAATTATACTGGGTAGTGATGTTTAATTATACTGGGTAGTGATGTTTAATTATACTGGGTAGTGATGTGATGTTTAATTATACTGGGTAGTGATGTTTAATTATACTGGGTAGTGATGTTTAATTATACTGGGTAGTGATGTGATGTTTAATTATACTGGGTAGTGATGTTTAATTATAACGGGTAGTGATGTTTAATTATACTGGGTAGTGATGTTTAATTATACTGGGTAGTGATGTTTAATTATACTGGGTAGTGATGTTTTTAATTATACTGGGTAGTGATGTTTAATTATACTGGGTAGTGATGTTTAATTATACTGGGTAGTGATGTTTAATTATACTGGGTAGTGAGGTGATGTTTAATTATACTGGGTAGTGATGTGATGTTTAATTATACTGGGTAGTGATGTGATGTTTAATTATACTGGGTAGTGATGTTTAATTATACTGGGTTGTGATGTAATGTTTAATTATACTGGGTAGTGATGTGATGTTTAATTATACTGGGTAGTGAGGTGATGTTTAATTATACTGGGTAGTGATGTTTAATTATACTGGGTAGTGATGTTTAATTATACGGGGTAGTGATGTTTTTAATTATACTGGGTAGTGATGATGTTTAATTATACTGGGTAGTGTTTAATTATACTGGGTAGTGATGTTTAATTATACTGGGTAGTGATGTTTAATTATACTGGGTAGTGATGTTTAATTATACTGTAGTTGATGTTTAATTATACTGGGTAGTGATGTGATGTTTAATTATACTGGGTAGTGATGTTTAATTATACTGGGTAGTGATGTTTAATTATACTGGGTGATGTTTAATTATACTGGGTAGTGATGTTTAATTATACTGGGTAGTGAGTGATGTTTAATTATACTGGGTAGTGATGTTTAATTATACTGGGTAGTGATGTTTAATTATACTGGGTAGTGATGATGTTTAATTATACTGGGTAGTGATGTTTAATTATACAGGGTATGATTTAAATTATACTGGGTGAGGTGATGTTTAATTATACTGGGTAGTGATGTGTTTATGTTTAATTATACTGGGTAGTGATGTTTAATTATACTGGGTATGATTTTAATTATACTGGGTAGTGATATTTAATTATACCTGGTAGTGATGTTTAATTATACTGGGTAGTGAGGTGATGTTTAATTATACTGGGTAGTAATGTTTAATTATACTGGGTAGTGATGTGATGTTTAATTATACTGGGTAGTGATGTGATGTTTAATTATACTGGGTAGTGATGTTTAATTATACTGGGTAGTGATGTTTAATTATACTGAGTGATGTTTAATTATACTGGGTAGTGATGTTTAATTATACTGGGTAGTGATGTTTAATTATACTGGGTAGTGATGTGATGTTTAATTATACTGGGTAGTGATGTTTAATTATACTGGGTAGTGATGTTTTTAATTATACTGGGTAGTGATGTGATGTTTAATTATACTGGGTAGTGAGTGATGTTTAATTATACTGGGTAGTGATGTTTAATTATACTGGGTAGTGATGTTTAATTATACTGGGTAGTGATGTTTAATTATACTGGGTAGTGATGTTTAATTATACTGGGTAGTGATGTTTAATTATACTGGGTAGTGATGTGATGTTTAATTATACTGGGTAGTGATGTTTAATTATACTGGGTAGTGATGTTTAATTATACTGGGTGTGATGTTTAATTATACTGGGTAGTGAGTGATGTTTAATTATACTGGGTAGTGATGTTTAATTATACTGATGTTTAATTATACTGGGTAGTGATGTGATGTTTAATTATACTGGGTAGTGATGTTTAATTATACTGGGTAGTGATGTTTAATTATACTGGGTAGTGATGTTTAATTATACTGGGTAGTGATGTGTTTAATTATACTGGGTAGTGATGTGATGTTTAATTATACTGGGTAGTGATGTTTAATTATACTGGGTAGTGATGTTTAATTATACTGGGTAGTGATGTTTAATTATACTGATGTTTAATTATACTGGGTAGTGATGATGTTTAATTATACTGGGTAGTGATGTTTAATTATACTGGGTAGTGATGTTTAATTATACTGGGTGTGTTTAATTATACTGGGTAGTGTTTAATTATACTGGGTAGTGATGTTTAATTATACTGGGTAGTGATGTTTAATTATACTGGGTAGTGATGTTTAATTATACTGGGTAGTGATGTTTAATTATACTGGGTAGTGATGTTTAATTATACTGGGTAGTGATGTGATGTTTAATTATACTGGGTAGTGATGTTTAATTATACTGGGTTGTGATGTAATGTTTAATTATACTGGGTAGTGATGTGATGTTTAATTATACTGGGTAGTGATGTTTAATTATACTGGGTTGATGTTTAATTATACTGGGTAGTGATGTTTAATTATACTGGGTTTTTAATTATACTGGGTAGTGATGTTTAATTATACTGGGTAGTGATGTGATGTTTAATTATACTGGGTAGTGATGTTTAATTATACTGGGTAGTGATGTGATGTTTAATTATACTGGGTAGTGATGTGATGTTTAATTATACTGGGTAGTGAGGTGATGTTTAATTATACTTGGTAGTGATGTTTAATTATACTGGGTAGTGATGTTTAATTATACTGGGTAGTGATGTTTAATTATACTGGGTAGTGATGTTTAATTATACTGGGTAGTGATGTGATGTTTAATTATACTGGGTAGTGATGTTTAATTATACTGGGTAGTGATGTTTAATTATACTGGGTAGTGATGTTTAATTATACTGGGTAGTGATGTTTAATTATACTGGGTAGTGTTGTGATGTTTAAGTATACGGGGTAGTGATGTTTAATTATACTGGGTAGTGATGTTTAATTATACTGGGTAGTGATGTGATGTTTAATTATACTGGGTAGTGATGTTTAATTATACTTGGTTGTGATGTGATGTTTAATTATACTGGGTAGTGAGGTGATGTTTAATTATACTGGGTAGTGATGTTTAATTATACTGGGTAGTGATGTTTAATTATACTGGGTAGTGATGTTTAATTATACTGGGTAGTGATGTTTAATTATACTGGGTAGTGATGTTTAATTATACTGGGTAGTGATGTTTAATTATACTGGGTAGTGATGTTTAATTATACTGGGTAGTGATGTTTAATTATACTGGGTAGTGATGTTTAATTATACTGGGTAGTGATGTTTAATTATACTGGGTAGTGATGTGATGTTTAATTATACTGGGTAGTGATGTTTAATTATACTGGGTTGTGATGTAATGTTTAATTATACTGGGTAGTGATGTGATGTTTAATTATACTGGGTAGTGAGGTGATGTTTAATTATACTGGGTAGTGATGTTTAATTATACTGGGTAGTGATGTTTAATTATACTGGGTAGTGATGTTTAATTATACTGGGTGATGTTTAATTATACTGGGTAGTGATGTTTAATTATACTGGGTAGTGATGTTTAATTATACTGGGTAGTGATGTTTAATTATACTGGGTAGTGATGTTTAATTATACTTGGTAGTGATGTTTAATTATACTGGGTAGTGTTGTGATGTTTAATTATACTGGGTAGTGATGTTTAATTATACTGGGTAGTGATGTTTAATTATACTGGGTAGTGATAGTGATGTTTAATTATACTGGGTAGTGATGTTTAATTATACTGGGTAGTGATGTTTAATTATACTGGGTAGTGATGTTTAATTATACTGGGTAGTGATGGTTTATTATACTGGGTAGTGATGTGATGTTTAATTATATACTGGGTAGTGATGTTTAATTATACTGGGTAGTGATGTTTAATTATACTGGGTAGTGAGGTGATGTTTAATTGTACTGGGTAGTGATGTTTAATTATACAGGGTAGTGATGTTAAATTATACTGGGTAGTGAGGTGATGTTTAATTATACTGGGTAGTGATGTTTAATTATACTGGGTAGTGATGTGTTTAATTATACTGGGTAGTGATGTTTAATTATACTGGGTAGTGATGTTTAATTATACTGGGTAGTGAGGTGATGTTTAATTATACTGGGTAGTGATGTGATTTTAATTATACTGGGTAGTGATGTTGTTTAATTATACTGGGTAGTGATGTTTAATTATACTGGGTAGTGATGTTGTTTAATTATACTGGGTAGTGATGTGATGTTTAATTATACTGGGTAGTGATGTTTAATTATACTGGGTAGTGATGTTTAATTATACTGGGTAGTGATGTGATGTTTAATTATACTGGGTAGTGAGGTGATGTTTAATTATACTGGGTAGTGATGTTTAATTATACTGGGTAGTGATGTTTAATTATACTGGGTAGTGATGTTTAATTATACTGGGTAGTGATGTTTAATTATACTGGGTAGTGATGTTTAATTATACTGGGTAGTGATGTGATGTTTAATTATACTGGGTAGTGATGTTTAATTATACTGGGTAGTGATGTTTAATTATACTGGGTAGTGATGTTTAATTATACTGGGTAGTGATGTTTAATTATTGGGTAGTTATTTACTTATACTGGGTAGTGATGTTTAATTATACTGGGTAGTGATGGTTAATTATACTGGGTAGTGAGGTGATGTTTAATTGTACTGGGTAGTGATGTTTAATTATACAGGGTAGTGATGTTAAATTATACTGGGTGGTGATGTTTAATTATACTGGGTAGTGGTGTTTAATTATACTGGGTAGTGATGTTTAATTATACTGGGTAGTGATGTTTAATTATACTGGGTAGGTGATGATGTTTAATTATACTGGGTAGTGATGTTTAATTGTACTGGGTAGTGATGTTTAATTATACTGGGTAGTGATGTGATGTTTAATTATACTGTGTAGTGATGTTTAATTATACTGGGTTGTGATGTATGGTTTAATTATACTGGGTAGTGATGTGATGTTTAATTATACTGGGTAGTGATGTTTAATTATACTGGGTAGTGATGTTTAATTATACTGGGTAGTGATGTTTAATTATACTGGGTAGTGATGTTTAATTATACTGGGTAGTGATGTTTAATTATACTGGGTAGTGATGTGATGTTTAATTATACTGGGTAGTGATGTTTAATTATACTGGGTTGTGATGTAATGTTTAATTATACTGGGTAGTGATGTGATGTTTAATTATACTGGGTAGTGATGTTTAATTATACTGGGTAGTGATGTTTAATTATACTGGGTAGTGATGTTTAATTATACTGGGTAGTGATGTTTAATTATACTGGGTAGTGATGTTTAATTATACTGGGTAGTGATGTGATGTTTAATTATACTGGGTAGTGATGTTTAATTATACTGGGTAGTGATGTTTAATTATACTGGGTAGTGATGTTTAATTATACTGGGTAGTGATGTTTAATTATACTGGGTAGTGATGTGATGTTTAATTATACTGGGTAGTGATGTTTAATTATACTGGGTAGTGATGTTTAATTATACTGGGTAGTGATGTGATGTTTAAGTATACGGGGTAGTGATGTTTAATTATACTGATGTTTAATTATACTGGGTAGTGATGTTTAATTATACTGGGTAGTGATGTTTAATTATACTGGGTAGTGATGTTTAATTATACTGGGTAGTGATGTGATGTTTAATTATACTGGGTAGTGATGTGTTTAATTATACTGGGTAGTGATGTTTAATTATACTGGGTAGATGTTTAATTATACTGGGTAGTGATGTTTAATTATACTGGGTAGTGATGTTTAATTATACTGGGTAGTGATGTGATGTTTAATTATACTGGGTAGTGATGTTTAATTATACTGGGTAGTGATGTTTAATTATACTGGGTAGTGATGTGATGTTTAATTATACTGGGTAGTGATGTTTAATTATACTGGGTAGTGATGTTTAATTATACTGGGTAGTGATGTTTAATTATACTGGGTAGTGATGTGATGTTTAATTATACTGGGTAGTGATGTGATGTTTAATTATACTGGGTAGTGATGTTTAATTATACTGGGTAGTGATGTTTAATTATACTGGGTAGTGATGATGTTTAATTATACTGGGTAGTGATGTTTAATTATACTGGGTAGTGATGTTTAATTATACTGGGTAGTGATGTGATGTTTAATTATACTGGGTAGTGATGTTTAATTATACTGGGTAGTGATGTTTAATTATACTGGGTAGTGATGTTTAATTATACTGGGTAGTGATGTTTAATTATACTGGGTAGTGATGTTTAATTATACTGGGTAGTGATGATGTTTATTATACTGGGTAGTGATGTTTAATTATACTGGGTAGTGATGTGATGTTTAATTATACTGGGTAGTGATGTTTAATTATACTGGGTTGTGATGTAATGTTTAATTATACTGGGTAGTGATGTGATGTTTAATTATACTGGGTAGTGAGGTGATGTTTAATTATACTGGGTAGTGATGTTTAATTATACTGGGTAGTGATGTTTAATTATACTGGGTAGTGATGTGATGTTTAATTATACTGGGTAGTGAGGTGATGTTTAATTATACTGGGTAGCGATGTTTAATTATACTGGGTAGTGATGTTTAATTATACTGGGTAGTGATGTTTAATTATACTGGGTATGATTTAATTATACTGGGTAGTGTTGTGATGTTTAATTATACGGGGTAGTGTTGTTTAATTATACTGGGTAGTGATGTTTAATTATACTGGGTAGTGATGTGATGTTTAATTATACTGGGTAGTGATGTTTAATTATACTGGGTAGTGATGTTTAATTATACTGGGTAGTGATGTTTAATTATACTGGGTAGTGATGTTTAATTATACTGGGTAGTGATGTTTAATTATACTGGGTAGTGATGTGATGTTTAATTATACTGGGTAGTGATGTTTAATTATACTGTTTAATTATACTGGGTAGTGATTTGATGTTTAATTATACTGGGTAGTGATGATTTTAATTATACTGGGTAGTGATGTTTAATTATACTGGGTAGTGATGTTTAATTATACTGGGTAGTGATGTTTAATTATACTGGGTAGTGATGTTTAATTATACTGGGTAGTGATGTTTAATTATACTGGGTAGTGATGTGATGTTTAATTATACTGGGTAGTGATGTTTAATTATACTGGGTAGTGATGTTTAATTATTTAATTTATACTGGGTAGTGATGTGATGTTTAATTATACTGGGTAGTGATGTTTAATTATACTGGGTAGTGATGTTTAATTATACTGGGTAGTGATGTTTAATTATACTGGGTAGTGATGTTTAATTATACTGGGTAGTGATGTTGTTTAATTATACTGGGTAGTGATGTTTAATTATACTGGGTAGTGATGTTTAATTATACTGGGTAGTGATGATGTTTAATTATACTGGGTAGTGATGTTTAATTATACAGGGTAGTGATTTAATTATACTGGGTAGTGATGATGTTTAATTATACTGGGTAGTGATGTTTAATTATACTGGGTAGTGATGTTTAATTATACTGGGTAGTGATGTTTAATTATACTGGGTAGTGATGTTTAATTATACTGGGTAGTGATGTTTAATTATACTGGGTAGTGATTAATTATACTGGGTTGTGATGTAATGTTTAATTATACTGGGTAGTGAGGTGATGTTTAATTATACGGGGTAGTGATGTTTAATTATACTGGGTAGTGATGTTTAATTATACTGGGTAGTGATGTGATGTTTAATTATACTGGGTAGTGAGGTGATGTTTAATTATACTGGGTAGTGATGTTTAATTATACTGGGTAGTGATGTTTAATTATACTGGGTAGTGATGTTTAATTATACTGGGTAGTGATGTTTAATTATACTGGGTAGTGATGTGATGTTTAATTATACTGGGTAGTGATGTTTAATTATACTGGGTAGTGATGTTTAATTATACTGGGTAGTGATGTGATGTTTAATTATACTGGGTAGTGATGTTTAATTATACTGGGTAGTGATGTTTAATTATACTGGGTAGTGATGTTTAATTATACTGGGTAGTGATGTGATGTTTAATTATACTGGGTAGTGATGTTGTTTAATTATACTGGGTAGTGATGTTTAATTATACTGGGTAGTGATGTTTAATTATACTGGGTAGTGATGTTTAATTATACTACTGGTAGTGATGTTTAATTATACTGGGTAGTGATGTTTAATTATACTGGGTAGTGATGTGATGTTTAATTATACTGGGTAGTGATGTTTAATTATACTGGGTTGTTTAATTATACTGGGTAGTGATGTTTAATTATACTGGGTAGTGATGTTTAATTATACTGGGTAGTGATGTTTAATTATACTGGGTAGTGATGTTTAATTATACTGGGTAGTGATGTTTAATTATACTGGGTAGTGATGTTTAATTATACTGGGTAGTGATGGTTAATTATACTGGGTAGTGAGTGATGTTTAATTATACTGGGTAGTGTTTAATTATACTGGGTAGTGATGTTTAATTATACTGGGTAGTGATGTTTAATTATACTGGGTAGTGATGTTTTTAATTATACTGGGTAGTGATGTTTAATTATACTGGGTAGTGATGTTTAATTATACTGGGTAGTGATGTGATGTTTAATTATACTGGGTAGTGATGTTTAATTATACTGGGTAGTGATGTTTAATTATACTGGGTAGTGATGTGATTTTAATTATACTGGGTAGTGATGTTTAATTATACTTTAATTTTAATTATACTGGGTAGTGATGTTTAATTATACTGGGTATGATGTTTAATTATACTGGGTATGATGTTTAATTATACTGGGTAGTGATGTTTAATTATACTGGGTAGTGAGTAGTGATGTTTAATTATACTGGGTAGTGATGTGATGTTTAATTATACTGGGTAGTGATGTTTTAATTATACTGGGTAGTGATGTTTAATTATACTGGGTAGTGATGTTTAATTATACTGGGTAGTGATGATGTTTAATTATACTGGGTAGTGATGTGATGTTTAATTATACGGGGTAGTGATGTTTAATTATACTGGGTAGTGATGTTTAATTATACTGGGTAGTGAGGTGATGTTTAATTGTACTGGGTAGTGATGTTTAATTATACAGGGTAGTGATGTTAAATTATACTGGGTAGTGAGGTGATGTTTAATTATACTGGGTAGTGATGTTTACTTATACTGGGTAGTGAGGTGATGTTTAATTATACTGGGTAGTGATGTTTAATTATACTGGGTAGTGATGTTTAATTATACTGGGTAGTGATGTTTAATTATACTGGGTAGTGATGTGATGTTTAAGTATACGGGGTAGTGATGTTTAATTATACTGGGTAGTGATGTTTAATTATACTGGGTAGTGATGTTTAATTATACTGATGTTTTAATTATACTGGGTAGTGATGTTTAATTATACTGGGTAGTGATGTTTAATTATACTGGGTAGTGATGTTTAATTATACTGGGTAGTGAGGTGATGTTTAATTATACTGGGTAGTGATGTTTAATTATACTGGGTAGTGATGTTTAATTATACTGGGTAGTGATGTGATGTTTAATTATACAGGGTAGTGATGTTTAATTATACTGGGTATGTTTAATTATACTGGGTAGTGATGTGATGTTTAATTATACTGGGTAGTGATGTTTAATTATACTGGGTAGTGATGTTTAATTATACTGGGTAGTGATGTTTAATTATACTGGGTAGTGATGTTTAATTATACTGGGTAGTGATATGTTTAATTATACTGGGTAGTAGTGATGTTTAATTATACTGGGTTGATGTTTAATTATACTGGGTAGTGATGTGATGTTTAATTATACTGGGTAGTGATGTTTAATTATACTGGGTAGTGATGTTTAATTATACTGGGTAGTGATGTTTAATTATACTGGGTAGTGATGTTTAATTATACTGGGTAGTGATGTTTAATTATACTGGGTAGTGATGTTTAATTATACTGGGTAGTGATGTTTAATTATACTGGGTAGTGATGTTTAATTATACTGGGTAGTGATGTTTTTAATTATACTGGGTAGTGATGTTGTTTAATTATACTGGGTAGTGATGTTTAATTATACTGGGTGATGTTTAATTATACTGGGTAGTGAGTGATGTTTAATTATACTGGGTAGTGATGTTTAATTATACTGGGTAGTGATGTTTAATTATACTGGGTAGTGATGTGATGTTTAATTATACTGGGTAGTGATGTTTAATTATACTGGGTATGATGTTTAATTATACTGGGTAGTGATGTTTAATTATACTGGGTAGTGAATTATACTGTTTGTTTAATTATACTGGGTAGTGATGTTTTTAATTATACTGGGTAGTGATGTTTAATTATACTGGGTAGTGATGTTTAATTATACTGGGTAGTGATGTTTAATTATACTGGGTAGTGATGTTTAATTATACTGTAGTGATGTTTAATTATACTGGGTAGTGATGTTTAATTATACAGGGTAGTGATGTTTAATTATACTGGGTAGTGATGTGATGTTTAATTATACTGGGTAGTGATGTGATGTTTAATTATACTGGGTAGTGATGTTTAATTATACTGGGTAGTGATGTGATGTTTAATTATACTGGGTAGTGATGTTTAATTATACTGGGTAGTGATGTTTAATTATACTGGGTAGTGATGTTTAATTATACTGGGTAGTGATGTGATGTTTAATTATACTGGGTAGTGATGTGATGTTTAATTATACTGGGTAGTGATGTTTAATTATACTGGGTAGTGATGTTTAATTATACTGGGTAGTGAGGTGATGTTTAATTATACTGGGTAGTGATGTTTAATTATACTGGGTAGTGATGTTTAATTATACTGGGTAGTGATGTTTAATTATACTGGGTAGTGATGTTTAATTATACTGGGTAGTGATGTTTTTAATTATACTGGGTAGTGATGTTTAATTATACTGGGTAGTGATGTTTAATTATACTGGGTAGTGATGTTTAATTATACTGGGTAGTGATGTTTAATTATACTGGGTAGTGAGGTGATGTTTAATTATACTGGGTAGTGATGTGATGTTTAATTATACTGGGTAGTGATGTTTAATTATACTGGGTTGTGATGTAATGTTTAATTATACTGGGTAGTGATGTGATGTTTAATTATACTGGGTAGTGAGGTGATGTTTAATTATACTGGGTAGCGATGTTTAATTATACTGGGTAGTGATGTTTAATTATACTGGGTAGTGATGTGATGTTTAATTATACTGGGTAGTGATGTTTAATTATACTGGGTAGCGATGTTTAATTATACTGGGTAGTGATGTTTAATTATACTGGGTAGTGATGTGATGTTTAATTATACTGGGTAGTGATGTTTAATTATACTGGGTAGTGATGTTTAATTATACTGGGTAGTGATGTTTAATTATACTGGGTAGTGATGTTTAATTATACTGGGTAGTGATGTTTAATTATACTGGGTAGTGATGTGATGTTTAATTATACTGGGTAGTGATGTTTAATTATACTGGGTAGTGAGGTGATGTTTACTTATACTGGGTAGTGATGTGATGTTTAATTATACTGGGTAGTGATGATTTTAATTATACTGGGTAGTGATGTTTAATTATACTGGGTGATGTTTAATTATACTGGGTAGTGATGTTTAATTATACTGGGTAGTGATGTTTAATTATACTGGGTAGTGATGTTTAATTATACTGGGTAGTGATGTGATGTTTAATTATACTGGGTAGTGATGTTTAATTATACTGGGTAGTGATGTTTAATTATACTGGGTAGTGATGTTTAATTATACTGATGTTTAATTATACTGGGTAGTGAGTGATGTTTAATTATACTGGGTAGTGATGTTTAATTATACTGGGTAGTGATGTTTAATTATACTGATGATTTTAATTATACTGGGTAGTGATGTTTTTAATTATACTGGGTAGTGATGTGATGTTTAATTATACTGGGTAGTGAGGTGATGTTTAATTATACTTGGTAGTGATGTTTAATTATACTGGGTAGTGATGTTTAATTATACTGGGTAATGATGTTTAATTATACTGGGTAGTGATGTTTAATTATACTGGGTAGTGATGTTTAATTATACTGGGTAGTGATGTTGTTTAATTATACTGGGTAGTGATGTTTAATTATACTGGGTAGTGATGTTTAATTATACTGGGTAGTGATGTTTAATTATACTGGGTAGTGAATTTAATTATACTGGGTAGTGATGTGATGTTTAATTATACTGGGTAGTGATGTTTAATTATACTGGGTAGTGATGTTTAATTATACTGGGTAGTGAGTGATGTTTAATTATACTGGGTAGTGATGTTTAATTATACAGGGTAGTGATGTTAAATTATACTGGGTAGTGATGATGTTTAATTATACTGGGTAGTGATGTTTAATTATACTGGGTAGTGATGTGATGTTTAATTATACTGGGTAGTGATGTTTAATTATACTGGGTAGATGTTTAATTATACTGGGTAGTGATGTTTAATTATACTGGGTAGTGATGTGATGTTTAATTATACTGGGTAGTGATGTTTAATTATACTGGGTAGTGATGTTTAATTATACTGGGTAGTGATGTTTAATTATACTGGGTAGTGAGGTGATGTTTACTTATACTGGGTAGTGATGTGATGTTTAATTATACTGGGTAGTGATGTTTAATTATACTGGGTAGTGATGTTTAATTATACTGGGTAGTGATGTTTAATTATACTGGGTAGTGATGTTTAATTATACTGGGTAGTGATGTGATGTTTAATTATACTGGGTAGTGATGTTTAATTATACTGGGTAGTGATGTTTAATTATACTGGGTAGTGATGTGATGTTTAATTATACTGGGTAGTGATGTTTAATTATACTGGGTAGTGATGTTTAATTATACTGGGTAGTGATGTTTAATTATACTGGGTAGTGATGTGATGTTTAATTATACTGGGTAGTGATGTTTAATTATACTGGGTAGTGATGTTTAATTATACTGGGTAGTGATGTGATGTTTAATTATACTGGGTAGTGATGTTTAATTATACTGGGTAGTGATGTTTAATTATACTTTATGTTTAATTATACTGGGTAGTGATGTTTAATTATACTGGGTAGTGATGTTTAATTATACTGGGTAGTGATGTTTAATTATACTGGGTAGTGATGTTTAATTATACTGGGTAGTGATGTTTAATTATACTGGGTAGTGATGTTTAATTATACTGGGTAGTGATGTGATGTTTAATTATACTGGGTAGTGATGTTTAATTATACTGGGTAGTGATGATGTTTAATTATACTGGGTAGTGATGTTTAATTATACTGGGTAGTGATGTTTAATTATACTGGGTAGTGATGTTTAATTATACTGGGTAGTGATGTTTAATTATACTGGGTGTGATGTTTAATTATACTGGGTAGTGATGTGATGTTTAATTATACTGGGTAGTGATGTTTAATTATACTGGGTAGTGATGTTTAATTATACTGGGTAGTGAGTGATGTTTAATTATACTGGGTAGTGATGTTTAATTATACTGGGTAGTGATGTTTAATTATACTGGGTAGTGATGATGTTTAATTATACTGGGTAGTGATGTTTAATTATACTGGGTAGTGATGTTTAATTATACTGGGTAGTGATTTTTAATTATACTGGGTAGTGATGTTTAATTATACTGGGTAGTGATGTTTAATTATACTGGGTAGTGATGTGATGTTTAATTATACTGGGTAGTGATGTGATGTTTAATTATACTGGGTAGTGATGTGATGTTTAATTATACTTGGTAGTGATGTTTAATTATACTGGGTAGTGATGTTTAATTATACTGGGTAGTGATGTGATGTTTAATTATACTGGGTAGTGATGTTTTAATTATACTGGGTAGTGATGTTTAATTATACTGGGTAGTGATGTTTAATTATACTGGGTAGTGATGTTTAATTATACTTGGTAGTGATGTTTAATTATACTGGGTTGTTGTGATGTTTAATTATACGGGTAGTAGTGATGTTTAATTATACTGGGTAGTGATGTTTAATTATACTGGGTTGTGATGTGATGTTTAATTGTACTGGGAAGTTATGTTTAATTATACAGGGTAGTGATGTTTAATTATACTGGGTAGTGATGTTTAATTATACTGGGTAGTGATGTGATGTTTAATTATACTGGGTAGTGATGTTTAATTATACTGGTAGTGATGTTTTAATTATACTGGGTAGTGATGTTTAATTATACTGGGTAGTGATGTTTAATTATACTGGGTAGTGAGGTGATGTTTAATTATACTGGGTAGCGATGTTTAATTATACTGGGTAGTGATGTTTAATTATACTGGGTAGTGTTGTGATGTTTAATTATACTGGGTAGTGATGTTTAATTATACTGGGTAGTGATGTTTAATTATACTGGGTAGTGATGTTTAATTATACTGGGTAGTGATTTTATGTTTAATTATACTGGGTAGTGATGTTTAATTATACTGGGTAGTGATGTTTAATTATACTGGGTAGTGATGTGATGTTTAATTATACTGGGTAGTGATGTTTAATTATACTGGGTAGTGATGTTTAATTATACTGGGTAGTGATGTTGTTTAATTATACTGGGTAGTGATGTTTAATTATACTGGGTAGTGATGTTTAATTATACTGGGTAGTGATGTTTTTAATTATACTGGGTAGTGATGTTTAATTATACTGGGTAGTGATGTGTTTAATTATACTGGGTAGTGATGTTTAATTATACTGGGTAGTGATGTTTAATTATACTGGGTATGTGAATTATACTGGGTAGTGATGTTTAATTATACTGGGTAGTGATGTTTAATTATACTGGGTAGTGATGTGATGTTTAATTATACTGGGTATTGATATTTAATTATACCTGGTAGTGATGTTTAATTATACTGGGTAGTGAAGTGATGTTTAATTATACTGGGTAGTGATGTTTAATTATACTGGGTGTGATGTTTAATTATACTGGGTAGTGATGTGATGTTTAATTATACTGGGTAGTGATGTTTAATTATACTGGGTAGTGATGTTTAATTATACTGGGTAGTTTAATTATACTGGGTAGTGATGTTTAATTATACTGGGTAGTGATGTGATGTTTAATTATACTGGGTAGTGATGTTTAATTATACTGGGTAGTGATGTTTAATTATACTGGGTAGTGATGTGATGTTTAATTATACTGGGTAGTGATGTTTAATTATACTGGGTAGTGATGTTTAATTATACTGGGTAGTGATGTTTAATTATACTGGGTAGTGATGTTTAATTATACTGGGTAGTGATGTTTAATTATACTGGGTGATGTTTAATTATACTGGGTAGTGA
This sequence comes from Oncorhynchus masou masou, assembly GCF_036934945.1. NCBI lineage: Eukaryota > Metazoa > Chordata > Actinopteri > Salmoniformes > Salmonidae > Oncorhynchus > Oncorhynchus masou. The sequence continues at coordinate 125,195 of NW_027006267.1, forward strand.
TGTGATGTTTAATTATACTGGGTAGTGATGTGGGTAGTGATGTTTAATTATACTGGGTAGTGATGTGATGTTTAATTATACTGGGTAGTGATGTTTAATTATACTGGGTAGTGATGTTTAATTATACTGGGTAGTGATGTTTAATTATACTGGGTAGTGATGTTTAATTATACTGGGTAGTGATGTTTAATTATACTGGGTAGTGATGTTTAATTATACTGGGTAGTGATGATGTTTAATTATACTGGGTAGTGATGTTTAATTATACTGGGTAGTGATGTTTAATTATACTGGGTAGTGATGTTTTTAATTATACTGGGTAGTGATGTTTAATTATACTGGGTAGTGATGTTTAATTATACTGGGTAGTGATGTTTAATTATACTGGGTAGTGATGATGTTTAATTATACTGGGTAGTGATGTGATGTTTAATTATACTGGGTAGTGATGTTTAGGGTAGTGATGTTTAATTATACTGGGTAGTGAGGTGATGTTTAATTATACTGGGTAGTGATGTTTAATTATACTGGGTAGTGATGTTAAATTATACTGGGTAGTGATGTGATGTTTAATTATACTGGGTAGTGATGTTTAATTATACTGGGTAGTGAGGTGATGTTTAATTATACTGGGTAGTGATGTTTAATTATACTGGGTAGTGATGTTTAATTATACTGGGTATGATGTTTAATTATACTGGGTAGTGAGTGATGTTTAATTATACTGGGTAGTGATGTTTTTAATTATACTGGGTAGTGATGTGATGTTTAATTATACTGGGTAGTGATGTTTAATTATACTGGGTAGTGATGTTTAATTATACTGGGTAGTGATGTGATGTTTAATTATACTGGGTAGTGATGATGTTTAATTATACTGGGTAGTGATGTTTAATTATACTGGGTAGTGATGTTTAATTATACTGGGTAGTGATGTTTAATTATACTGGTGATGTTTAATTATACTGGGTAGTGATGTTTAATTATACTGGGTAGTGATGTTTAATTATACTGGGTAGTGATGTTTAATTATACTGGGTAGTGATGTGATGTTTAATTATACTGGGTAGTAGTGATGTTTAATTATACTGGGTAGTGATGTTTAATTATACTGGGTATGATTTTAATTATACTGGGTAGTGATGTGATGTTTAAGTATACAGGGTAGTGATGTTTAATTATACTGGGTAGTGATGTTTAATTATACTGGGTAGTGATGTTTAATTATACTGGGTAGTGATGTGATGTTTAAGTATACTGGGTAGTGATGTTTAATTATACTGGGTTGTGATGTTTAATTATACTGGGTAGTGATGTGATGTTTAAGTATACTGGGTAGTGATGTTTTAATTATACTGGGTAGTGATGTTTAATTATACTGGGTAGTGATGTTTAATTATACTGGGTAGTGATGTTTTTAATTATACTGGGTAGTGATGTGATGTTTAATTATACTGGGTAGTGATGTGATGTTTAATTATACTGGGTAGTGATGTTTAATTATACTGGGTAGTGATGTTTAATTATACTGGGTAGTGATGTGATGTTTAATTATACTGGGTAGTGATGTTTAATTATACTGGGTAGTGATGTTTAATTATACTGGGTAGTGATGTTTAATTATACTGGGTAGTGATGTTTAATTATACTGGGTAGTTATGTTTAATTATACTGGGTAGTGATGTCATGTTTAATTATACTGGGTAGTGATGGTTAATTATACTGGGTAGTGAGGTGATGTTTAATTATACTTGGTAGTGATGTTTAATTATACTGGGTAGTGATGTTTAATTATACTGGGTAGTGATGTTTAATTATACTGGGTAGTGATGTTTAATTATACTGGGTAGTGATGTTTAATTATACTGGGTAGTGATGTGATGTTTAATTATACTGGGTAGTGATGTTTAATTATACTGGGTATGATTTTAATTATACTGGGTAGTGATGTGATGTTTAATTATACTGGGTAGTGATGATTTTAATTATACTGGGTAGTGATGTTTAATTATACTGGGTAGTGATGTGATGTTTAATTATACTGGGTAGTGATGTGATGTTTAATTATACTGGGTAGTGATGTTTAATTATACTGGGTGTGATGTTTAATTATACTGGGTAGTGAGGTGATGTTTAATTATACTGGGTAGTGATGTTTAATTATACTGGGTAGTGATGTTAAATTATACTGGGTAGTGATGTGATGTTTAATTATACTGGGTATGTGTTTAATTATACTGGGTAGTGATGTTTTAATTATACTGGGTAGTGATGTTTAATTATACTGGTGAGTGATGTTTAATTATACTGGGTAGTGATGTTTAATTATACTGGGTAGTGAGTGATGTTTAATTATACTGGGTAGTGATGTTTTTAATTATACTGGGTAGTGATGTTTTTAATTATACTGGGTAGTGATGTTTAATTATACTGGGTTGTGATGTGATGTTTAATTATACTGGGTAGTGATGTGATGTTTAATTATACTGGGTAGTGATGATTTTAATTATACTGGGTAGTTATACTGATGTTTAATTATACTGGGTAGTGATGTGATGTTTAATTATACTGGGTAGTGATGTGATGTTTAATTATACTGGGTAGTGATGTTTAATTATACTGGGTAGTGATGTTTAATTATACTGGGTAGTGATGTGATGTTTAATTATACTGGGTAGTGATGTGATGTTTAATTATACTGGGTAGTGATGTTTAATTATACTGGGTAGTGATGTTTAATTATACTGGGTAGTGATGTTTAATTATACTGGGTAGTGATGTGATGTTTAATTATACTGGGTAGTGATGTTTAATTATACTGGGTTGTGATGTAATGTTTAATTATACTGGGTAGTGATGTGATGTTTAATTATACTGGGTAGTGAGGTGATGTTTAATTATACTTGGTAGCGATGTTTAATTATACTGGGTAGTGATGTTTAATTATACTGGGTAGTGATGTTTAATTATACTGGGTAGTGATGTTTAATTATACTGGGTAGTGATGTGATGTTTAATTATACTGGGTAGTGATGTTTAATTATACTGGGTAGTGATTTTATGTTTAATTATACTGGGTAGTGATGTTTAATTATACTGGGTAGTGATGTTTAATTATACTGGGTAGTGAGGTGATGTTTAATTATACTGGGTAGTGATGTTTAATTATACTGGGTAGTGATGTTTAATTATACTGGGTAGTGATGTTTAATTATACTGGGTAGTGATGTTTAATTATACTGGGTAGTGATGTTTAATTATACTGGGTAGTGATGTGATGTTTAATTATACTGGGTAGTGATGTGATGTTTAATTATACTGGGTAGTGATGAATTATACTGGGTGATGTTTAATTATACTGGGTAGTGATGTTTAATTATACTGGGTAGTGATGTTTAATTATACTGGGTGAGTGATGTTTAATTATACTGGGTAGTGATGTTTAATTATACTGGGTAGTGATGTGATGTTTAATTATACTGGGTAGTGATGTTTAATTATACTGGGTATGATGTTAATTATACTGGGTAGTGATGTTTAATTATACTGGTGATGTGATGTGATGTTAATTATACTGGGTAGTGATGTGATGTTTAATTATACTGGGTAGTGATGTTTAATTATACTGGGTAGTGATGTTTAATTATACTGGGTAGTGAGGTGATGTTTAATTATACTGGGTAGTGATGTTTAATTATACTGGGTAGTGATGTTTAATTATACTGGGTAGTGATGTTTAATTATACTGGGTAGTGATGTTTAATTATACTGGGTAGTGAGGTGATGTTTAATTATACTGGGTAGTGATGTTTAATTATACTGGGTAGTGATGGGTAATTATACTGGGTAGTGATGTTTAATTATACTGGGTAGTGATGTGATGTTTAAGTATACGGGGTAGTGATGTTTAATTATACTGCGTAGTGATGTTTAATTATACTGGGTAGTGATGTTTAATTATACTGGGTAGTGAGGTGACGTTTACTTATACTGGGTAGTGATGTGATGTTTAATTATACGGGGTAGTGATGTTTAATTATACTGGGTAGTGATGTTTAATTATACTGGGTAGTGAGGTGATGTTTAATTATACTGGGTAGTGATGTTTAATTATACTGGGTAGTGATGGTTAATTATACTGGGTAGTGATGTGATGTTTAATTATACTGGGTAGTGATGTTTAATTATACTGGGTAGTGATGTTTAATTATACTGGGTAGTGATGTGATGTTTAATTATACTGGGTAGTGATGGTTAATTATACTGAGTGATTTAATTATACTGGGTAGTGATGTTTAATTATACTGGGTAGTGATGTTTAATTATACTGGGTAGTGATGTTTAATTATACTGGGTAGTGATGTTTAATTATACTGGGTAGTGATGTTTAATTATACTGGGTAGTGATGTGATTAATTATACTGGGTGAGTGATGTTTAATTATACTGGGTAGTGATGTTTAATTATACTGGGTAGTGATGTGATGTTTAATTATACTGGGTAGTGATGTTTAATTATACTGGGTAGTGATGTTTAATTATACTGGGTAGTGATGTTTAATTATACTGGGTAGTGATGTTTAATTATACTGGGTGTGATGTTTAATTATACTGGGTAGTGATGTGTTTAATTATACTGGGTAGTGATGTTTAATTATACTGGGTAGTGAGGTGATGTTTAATTATACTGGGTAGTGATGTTTAATTATACTGGGTAGTGATGTTTAATTATACTGGGTAGTGATGTTTAATTATACTGGGTAGTGATGTGATGTTTAATTATACTGGGTAGTGATGTTTAATTATACTGGGTAGTTATGTTTAATTATACTGGGTAGTGATGTCATGTTTAATTATACTGGGTAGTGATGTTTAATTATACTGGGTAGTGATGTGATGTTTAATTATACTGGGTAGTGATGTTTAATTATACTGGGTAGTGATGTTTAATTATACTGGGTAGTGATGTTTAATTATACTGGGTAGTGAGGTGATGTTTAATTGTACTGGGTAGTGATGTTTAATTATACAGGGTAGTGATGTTAAATTATACTGGGTAGTGAGGTGATGTTTAATTATACTGGGTAGTGATGTTTAATTATACTGGGTAGTGATGTTTAATTATACTGGGTAGTGATGTTTAATTATACTGGGTAGTGATGTTTAATTATACTGGGTAGTGATGTTTAATTATACTGGGTAGTGATGTGATGTTTAAGTATACTTATGATGTTTAATTATACTGCGTAGTGATGTTTAATTATACTGGGTAGTGATGTTTAATTATACTGATGTTTAATTATACTGGGTAGTGAGGTGATGTTTAATTATACTGGGTAGTGATGTTTAATTATACTGGGTAGTGATGTTTAATTATACTGGGTAGTGATGTGATGTTTAATTATACTGGGTAGTGATGTGATGATTTAATTATACTGGGTAGTGATGATGTTTAATTATACTGGGTAGTGATGTTTAATTATACTGGGTAGTGATGTTTAATTATACTGGGTAGTGATGTTGTTTAATTATACTGGGTAGTGATGATGTTTAATTATACTGGGTAGTGATGTTTAATTATACTGGGTAGTGATGTTTAATTATACTGGGTAGTGATGTTTAATTATACTGGGTAGTGTGATGTTTAATTATACTAGTGATGTTTAATTATACTGGGTAGTGATGGTTTAATTATACTGGGTAGTGATGTGATGTTTAATTATACTGGGTAGTGATGTTTAATTATACTGGGTAGTGATGTTTAATTATACTGGGTAGTGATGTTTAATTATACTGGGTAGTGATGTTTAATTATACTGGGTAGTGATGTTTAATTATACTGGGTAGTGATGATTTAATTATACTGGGTGAGTGATGTTTAATTATACTGGGTAGTGATGTTTAATTATACTGGGTAGTGATGTTTAATTATACTGGGTAGTGATGTGATGTTTAATTATACTGGGTAGTGAGTGATGTTTAATTATACTGGGTAGTGATGTTTAATTATACTGTGTAGTGAGTGATGTTTAATTATACGGGGTAGTGATGTTTAATTATACTGGGTAGTGATGGTTAATTATACTGGGTAGTGATGTGATGTTTAATTATATAGGGTAGTGATGTTTAATTCTACTGGGTAGCGATGTTTAATTATACTGGGTAGTGATGTGATGTTTAATTATACTGGGTAGTGATGGTTAATTATACTGGGTAGTGATTTTATGTTTAATTATACTGGGTAGTGATGTTTAATTATACTGGGTAGTGATGTTTAATTATACTGGGTAGTGTTGTGATGTTTAATTATACGGGGTAGTGATGTTTAATTATACTGGGTAGTGATGGTTAATTATACTGGGTAGTGATGTGATGTTTAATTATACTGGGTAGTGATGTTTAATTATACTGGGTAGTGATGTTTAATTATACTGGGTAGTGATGTTTAATTATACTGGGTAGTGATGTGATGTTTAATTATACTGGGTAGTGATGTTTAATTATACTGGGTAGTGATGTTTAATTATACCTGGTAGTGATGTTTAATTATACTGGGTAGTGAATTATACTGTGATGTTTAATTATACTGGGTAGTGATGTGATGTTTAATTATACTGGGTAGTGATGTTTAATTATACTGGGTTGTGAAGTGATGTTTAATTATACTGGGTAGTGAGGTGATGTTTAATTATACTGGGTAGTGATGTTTAATTATACTGGGTAGTGATGTTTAATTATACTGGGTAGTGATGTTTAATTATACTGGGTAGTGATGTTTAATTATACTGGGTAGTGATGTTTAATTATACTGGGTAGTGATGTGATGTTTAAGTATACTGGGTAGTGATGTTTAATTATACTGGGTAGTGATGTTTAATTATACTGGGTAGTGATGTGATGTTTAAGTATACAGGGTAGTGATGTTTAATTATACTGCGTAGTGATGTTTAATTATACTGGGTAGTGATGTTTAATTATACTGGGTAGTGAGGTGATGTTTAATTATACTGGGTAGTGATGATGTTTAATTATACTGGGTAGTGATGTTTAATTATACTGGGTAGTGATGTTTAATTATACTGTAGTGATGTGTTTAATTATACTGGGTAGTGATGTTTAATTATACTGGGTAGTGATGTTTAATTATACTGGGTAGTGATGATGTTTAATTATACTGGGTAGTGATGTTTAATTATACTGGGTAGTGATGTTTAATTATACTGGGTAGTGATGTTTAATTATACTGGGTAGTGATGTTTAATTATACTGGTAGTGATGTTTAATTATACTGGGTAGTGAGGTGATGTTTAATTATACTGGGTGATGTGATGTTTAATTATACTGGGTAGTGATGTTTAATTATACTGGGTAGTGATGTTTAATTATACTGGGTAGTGATGTTTAATTATACTGGGTAGTGAGTGATGTTTAATTATACTGGGTAGTGATGTTTTAATTATACTGGGTAGTGAGGTGATGTTTAATTATACTGGGTAGTGAGGTGATGTTTAATTATACTGGGTAGTGAGGTGATGTTTAATTATACTGGGTAGTGATGTTTAATTATACTGGGCAGTGATGTTTAATTATACTGGGTAGTGATGTTTAATTATACTTGGTAGTGATGTTTAATTATACTGGGTAGTGATGTTTAATTATACTGGGTAGTGATGTGATGTTT
>NW_027006268.1:0-3217 GCF_036934945.1 Oncorhynchus masou masou
GTGTGCTGTACGGTACTGTACTGTACTGTAGTGTACTGTACTGTTAGGTAATGTACTGTTAGGTAGTGTACTGTACAGTACTGTAGTGTATTGCAGTTTAATGTACTGTACTGTAGTGTACTGTACTGTTAGGTAATGTACTGTTAGGTAGTGTACTGTACAGTACTGTACTGTACTGTAGTGTAGTGTACTGTTAGGTAGTGTACTGTACTGTTAGGTAGTGTACTGTTAGGTAGTGTATTGTACTGTTAGGTAGTGTACTGTACTGTTAGGTAGTGTACTGTTAGGTAGTGTACTGTACTGTTAGGTAGTGTACTGTTAGGTAGTGTACTGTACTGTTAGGTAGTGTACTGTTAGGTAGTGTACTGTACTGTTAGGTAGTGTACTGTTAGGTAGTGTACTGTACTGTTAGGTAGTGTACTGTTAGGTAGTGTACTGTACTGTTAGGTAGTGTACTGTTAGGTAGTGTACTGTACTGTTAGGTAGTGTACTGTACAGTACTGTACTGTACTGTTAGGTAGTGTACTGTTAGGTAGTGTACTGTTAGGTAGTGTACTGTACTGTTAGGTAGATGTACTGTTAGGTAGTGTACTGTACTGTTAGGTAGTGTACTGTTAGGTAGTGTAGTGTACTGTTAGGTAGTGTACTGTTAGGTAGTGTACTGTACTGTTAGGTAGTGTACTGTTAGGTAGTGTACTGTGCTGTTAGGTAGTGTGCTGTTGGGTAGTGTACTGTTAGGTAGTGTGTGTACTGTGAGTGTACTGTTAGGTACTGTACTGTTAGGTAGTGTACTGTACTGTTAGGTAGTGTACTGTTAGGTAGTGTACTGTTAGGTAGTGTAGTGTACTGTTAGGTAGTGTACTGTTAGGTAGTGTACTGTACTGTACTGTTAGGTAGTGTACTGTTAGGTAGTGTAGTGTACTGTTAGGTAGTGTACTGTTAGGTAGTGTACTGTACTGTTAGGTAGTGTACTGTTAGGTAGTGTACTGTTAGGTAGTGTACTGTACTGTTAGGTAGTGTACTGTTAGGTAGTGTATTGTACTGTTAGGTAGTGTACTGTAGTGTACTGTAGTGTAGTGTCGTGTAGTGTACTGAACTGTTAGGTACTGTACTGTTAGGTAGTGTATTGCACTGTACTGTATGGTAGTGTACTGTTAGGTAGCGTACTGTACTGTAGTGTACTGTACTGTACTGTAGTGTAGTGTACTGTTAGGTACTGTACTTTACTGTACTGTTAGGTACTGTTCTGTACTGTACTGTGGTGTGCTGTTAGGTAGTGTACTGTAGTGTAGTGTACTGTACTGTACTGTATGGTAGTGTACTGTAGTGTAGTGTAGTGTACTGTGGTGTAGTGTAGTGTACTGTACTGTTAGGTAGTGTACTGTAGTGTAGTGTAGTGTACTGTACTGTATGGTAGTGTACTGTACTGTTAGGTACTGTTCTGTACTGTACTATACTGTACTGTTAGATAGTGTACTGTTTGGTAGTGTACTGTTAGGTAGTGTACTGTACTGTACTGTTTGGTAGTGTACTGTTAGGTAGTGTACTGTACTGTACTGTACTGTAGTGTACTGTACTGTTAGGTAGTGTACTGTACTGTACTGTTTGGTAGTGTACTGTTAGGTAGTGTACTGTACTGTACTGTACTGTAGTGTACTGTACTGTTAGGTAGTGTACTGTTTGGTAGTGTACTGTTAGGTAGTGTACTGTACTGTACTGTTAGGTAGTGTACTGTACTGTACTGTTAGGTAGTGTACTGTACTGTACTGTTAGGTAGTGTACTGTTAGGTAGTGTACTGTACTGTACTGTACTGTAGTGTACTGTACTGTTAGGTAGTGTACTGTTTGGTAGTGTACTGTTAGGTAGTGTACTGTACTGTACTGTTAGGTAGTGTACTGTTAGGTAGTGTACTGTACTGTACTGTACTGTAGTGTACTGTACTGTTAGGTAGTGTACTGTTTGGTAGTGTACTGTTAGGTAGTGTACTGTTAGGTAGTGTACTGTACTGTACTGTTAGGTAGTGTACTGTTAGGTAGTGTACTGTACTGTACTGTACTGTAGTGTACTGTACTGTTAGGTAGTGTACTGTTTGGTAGTGTACTGTTAGGTAGTGTACTGTACTGTACTGTTTGGTAGTGTACTGTTAGGTAGTGTACTGTACTGTACTGTTAGGTAGTGTACTGTTAGGTAGTGTACTGTACTGTACTGTTAGGTAGTGTACTGTTAGGTAGTGTACTGTACTGTACTGTTAGGTAGTGTACTGTTAGGTAGTGTACTGTACTGTACTGTTTGGTAGTGTACTGTTAGGTAGTGTACTGTACTGTACTGTTAGGTAGTGTACTGTTAGGTAGTGTACTGTACTGTACTGTTTGGTAGTGTACTGTACTGTTAGGTAGTGTACTGTTAGGTAGTGTACTGTACTGTACTGTTAGGTAGTGTACTGTACTGTACTGTTTGGTAGTGTACTGTACTGTTAGGTAGTGTACTGTTAGGTAGTGTACTGTACTGTACTGTTAGGTAGTGTACTGTTAGGTAGTGTACTGTACTGTACTGTTAGGTAGTGTACTGTTAGGTAGTGTACTGTACTGTACTGTTTGGTAGTGTACTGTTAGGTAGTGTACTGTACTGTACTGTTAGGTAGTGTACTGTTAGGTAGTGTACTGTACTGTACTGTTAGGTAGTGTACTGTTAGGTAGTGTACTGTACTGTACTGTACTGTAGTGTACTGTACTGTTAGGTAGTGTACTGTACAGTACTGTAGTGTATTGCAGTTTAATGTACTGTACTGTACTGTACTGTACTGTACTGTACTGGTAGGTAGTGTACTGTAATGTTAGGTAGTGTACTGTACTGTACTGTAGTGTAGTGTACTGTACTGTTAGGTAGTGTACTGTTAGGTAGTGTACTGTACTGTTAGGTACTGTACTGTACTGTAGTGTAGTGTCGTGTAGTGTACTGAACTGTTAGGTAGTGTATTGCACTGTACTGTATGGTAGTGTACTGTTAGGTAGCGTACTGTACTGTAGTGTACTGTACTGTACTGTAGTGTAGTGTACTGTTAGGTACTGTACTTTACTGTACTGTTAGGTACTGTTCTGTACTGTACTGTGGTGTGCTGTTAGGTACTGTACTGTACTGTTAGGTACTGTTCTGTACTGTACTGTACTGTACTGTTAGGTACTGTTCTGTACTGTACTGTACTGTACTGTTAGGTAC
>NW_027006269.1:0-3216 GCF_036934945.1 Oncorhynchus masou masou
CAGATTTTCAGAAGGATAAAAAAAGGATTTTGAAATTATGACCTTTTCACCCATTTGGGTCAACATTTCCCTCTGTTAGAGCTTTTGGGGTTAAAGTGAAAATGTAAATATCTCTTACGATATCACTTCCTTGGTTAACAGTCAGGTAATGTCTAGAAGCATTAATCGCCTGGTAAGGCAGCTACATGTGCATGCATGCTATATCCCACACATTCAGTAGCCTGGATCCTATTGGATCTAATTGTCTAGATGACATTTTTTAAATGTCTACTTGAAATTGTGACATCTCACACTGATCCTGAAGGACAAGTGTCATCATCCTCAGAACACCATAAGAGTGAATGTCCTGTCCTGTCCTGTCTGCCTGCGCATTCACTCGTGGGCCTGGCTGTGCATTCACACGTGGGCCCAGGGCTCGAAGCAGAGTGCTGTCAGATCAGCTTTACAGACAGCGAACAGACAGCCTGGACAGCAAGGTCATGAGAGGAGTGCCCACGTCCACGGCTGCCCCGCAGCCTCCCAGCTGTCTGGAGACATCCTCACACAGTCATCGACTGCTCACTGGCCAAGGGCACGCACCCCATAATATTAGCCAGCCCACTAACCCATCCACTGCAAACTACCCACCAACCCCCAAACCCTGACAACTCAAAACAAGAGGGCAACCATCCAGACAGACATGCTTTAAACAGTAACACTCAGTCAAGAACACAGTCATGAAAAAAGACAATAGAAGCTAGATTAAAATGGCTTTTACAAAAGCTTGTACAACATGTGACTCTCCAGAGTGGGCCAATTCTGCTTGAAATCAAGCATAAAAAGTTGTATTCAAACATTTGTAAATAAACATGGTAGAGTGGCTGCAGTGAGAAGCCACGGAGGTCATTTCAGCTGTGGAGATAAACCTTCAATGAATAATCAGCTTTTGATTCTAGTATGGAGGCAGACACTGGAGGGAGAGAATATTGAATAGACACTTGACAGTCAAGAGGAACACAAGAGAGTGCAATTTGAGACATTTAGAGGCAATCAGCTAAGACTGATGAGCACTTTAGAGCCCAATGAACACAGGCAGACGCAGACACACTCACGCACTCACGGTACCACCTGCGCACGCACTCACACTGTACAAAAGGCTGTGGAGATATAGTAGGTATCATAGTAGAATATACCCACTGGTGAAGTAGAGCAGAGCATGCTGGGCAATCTCCAGCTCATGGAAGAAGATCAGCTCGCGAGAAGTCATGTGAGAGAAAGTTCCAGCCATCCTGTGTTTTTCCACCAGTTAGCTTTTCATTGTGTTAGCCAAGGCCAGCGTGCATCCTTGTTGATACAGTATGTAACTACATATTTCATATCCTTCAGGTGCTTATGTCTAAAGACGCACTCGGTGACAATAATGTCATATTTTATGGATATGCTAATTAGGCATTTCTACCGCGAGCGACCACGAGCTAGCAACTTTAGCTAAGCCTGCTAGCTCTGCCTCTCCTGTCAAATTATTTTGGACATTTAGCCTAGGATTCGTATTGTGTCCTGTCACCCAGTGCCTTTTTACATGCCCTGTAATTGTATAACTGTATAGATAATATGTGTGTATTTCATTGTGAACCTTGTAGAGGTATTTCAAGTTCATTGTGCAGTTGTAGCCCTGTACTGAAGATGGCGGTGCAAAGCTTTGTAGTACACGTGCGACGGGACCCCTTTGATCCTTAATTAGTGGAGTGACTTTGTATAGCCTAGCACTCTATTGTCATGTATAGCATAAGATGTTAGACGTGCATATTGTTTATAAAAGATGTGAATTGGAGATTGTATGATGTATATGTCATTCACTATTGTAAATTTATTTCCTCCCTTTTCAGAAGATATGCCATACCACTAAGTGCCTTAGCCCATCCATACTACATACACTATGTTGTTCCGTGCCCGTAATGTGAATCTTCAGTGTCATTAAACCACCTCGCCTGTAATCCTCTGTACACGGAGTGAAGTCATAAAACAAAACCTAACCTGAAGAATATACAGTCCACCAAGTTCTCAGTCACACACACACACACACACACACACACACACACACACACACACACACACACACACACACACACACACACACACACACACACACACACACACACACACACACACACACACACACACACACACACACACACACACACACACACACACACACACACACACACACACACACACACACACACGGGGCGGCAGGGTAGCCTAGTGGTTAGAGCGTTGGACTAGTAACCGGTAGAAAGGTTGTGAGTTCAAACCCCCGACCTGACAAGGTACAAATCTGTCGTTCTGCCCTTGAACAGGCAGTTAACCCACTGTTCCCAGGCCGTCATTGAAAATAAGAATTTGTTCTTAACTGACTTGCCTGGTTAAATAAAGGTAAAAAAAAAAAAAAATGATGATGCCTGTGACATCAGCACGGCTGGGTGTTTGTCGAGGAGTGGGTCCACAGAGACTTGTCTTCGCTGACTCTCCTCCCTTCCTCCTCTCCTCCTCCTCCTCACCCTCAAACACATTAATCTCATCAGTGGGAAAGGGTACCCTCTCACCGTAGTTACAGTCCGCAAAATTCAGTCATAGCAGTCTTTGTGTGCGTGCGTGCCTGTGCGTACATTATCAGATTCGATACCTCCAAGAGGAAATAAGGAATTTATTAAATTGCATATTCTGCTAATATTCTCCACAGCTCCCTCCAGACAGCATACATCATCTCAGCATCTTTTCAACTAGTCATTATTTTTCCACCACATCCTAAAGTTAATATCCTTGGGGACATTTCCTATACTGCACCTATAGTGAAGCTCTCTCCACTAATGAGTCAGAGTCAAACCATACAGTATAACTAGGCATTAATTAAAAGAGAAGAAAACACTGGAATATGAAATCCTAGGAGGCTAGAGCGAGGATTTTTTTTCATGTCAGAGTCGGTGTGAGGCAGCGTTGGGTTAAGCCCGAGAATGAGGATGAGATGTCGGCAATAGCCTTTCATTAGTCCCTAATGAAATGCCTAATAGTTGCCCCACACCCGCCATGCAACTATTTAATCAACTTCCTAAATGGGAGAAGATATCAATATCCATGATGCTGAGACGGAGGTCAGCAGTTGAGTTTGTGCTGACAAGGAAAGCGACATGGGAAAAGGACATGGACGCATGTAAGAAAGCCCGCTACCACATCTGATTA
>NW_027006270.1:0-3216 GCF_036934945.1 Oncorhynchus masou masou
CCTCAGTTCACCCTGGAGCACAGTGTTCATACAGAGGCTACTATACAAGGCTACTAGCCTCGACTACCTGAATTAATTCACTTTATCATATGTCAATATTATTTCATGGTTGGACTTCAGAGAGAGAGATTTTTGTTCATTTGTGTGCAAATTGTTAGTGTTAGTTTCAATAGCACAGTATTTGATATATTCACAAGGAGAATATATTTGCAAATAACTTCAGAAGAATAGAGACACTGAATATGGTGACAAAATACCCTTCATTATTAAATCAAGCACAGCCTTCAGATACATTTGTTTATTCATAAGATGTTCATCTGGCCTTGATCAAAATCATAGAGCAAGATGATGGTTACACAGTGTTGCACCCCCCCTTGGACTACAAGGTGTTGAACAGGGATGCTCGTCCATGTTGACTCCAATGCTTACCCACAATTGTGTCAAATTGGCTGCATGTCCTTTGGCTGGTGGACCATTCTAGATACACATGGGAAACTGTTGGAAACTGTGTGGAAAACCCAGCAGCATTGCAGTTCTTGACCCGGTGTGCCTGCCACCTACTACCATACCCCGTTCAAAGGCACTTGTCTTGAACAGTCACCCTCTGAAGGACCCACATACACAATACATGTTTCAATTGTGTCAAGGCTTAGAAATCCTTATTTAACTGGTCTCCTCCTCTTCATCTACATTGATTGAAGTGGATTTAACAGGTGACATCAATAAGGGATCATAGCTTTTACCTGGCCAGTCTACTATATCATGAAAAGAGCCGGTGTTCCTAATATTCTGTCCACTCAGTGTATCTCTCGGTACATTCTAGAGATGGGAGGTGGTAGATTACAGACCGAGAGCACTATCCACTATAATAGATCGGCGCAGACACAGATATGCCAGGGCTTGTGCTAATGTCACAAAGAAATGTTGCTGTATCCTAAACCATATATTTCCATATAATAAATAGACATTCCTGCATTTTGTGTTCTTATTTTTGTCGTCAGAATATTTTTGTTAGGGAATATTACGGATCTATTTACCGTTAGCGTATATCTATGGGCCAGCCAACGTTAAGCGCACACGCAGACGTTCCGCTATACTCTGCTACAATTTCCCCGAAGATGGCGGCGAGCGGACGTGTTCACCTACTCTTACTGTTGATGTCAGTGCCATTATGTCTGTGTACCGTTCAAGGATTGAAAGCACCTAGCGGCAATGGAAACGGACTCAGTAATCCGCCAGCAAACCCTCCGGTTCCCGTTAATATTATTGGAGCGCCCGGTCGAGTCAATAACGTCCCAGTTGCTCCTGCTGTTGCGGCCATGACGCAGCCTCGGAGGGCTACCGGGTGGAAGCTGGCCGAAGAGCAGTCCTGCCAGGACGACTTGACCCGGCTTTGTCCCAAACACACATGGAGCAACAATTTAGCTGTCCTGGAGTGTTTACAGGACAGAAAGGAGGTAAAATGGGATTTGGGTGGTGGCGACGTGTTTTGTTCGCGAGTGTGCCTGCCTGCAGTCGTGTGTTGTGTGTGTGTGTGTGTGTGTGTGTGTGTGTGTGCCTTTCGCATGTCAATGCGACAACAGTCGAGGTAAGGCACATCTCGAGAGCATGTCTTCATTCCACATCATCGGCGATGGTCTTCTTGTTCTCCTAGTAAACATGGCTCCAGATTCTCCAGTGACAGCAAAGCTAATTAGTCTAAATTAAACACAAATGCACTGTTTTTCTCAATGCAAAACAAAGAGCTCCGTTTTTATCAGCGGCTAATAATTGAACATTGTCTATGCATCACCGCGATAGAAGCCTGATATATCCTCTGGCGTCCACTGCATCTCATCAAAGACCGTTCCAGAAGGAAACAGTCAACGGAGTGCAGCTTTATTCATAGTACTTAGTCAATGAATGTCATTTCATTACTAAAACTAGTCTCTAATGACGACAAAAAAACACAAATTGCAGTAAACTGACTAATGCGGTAATGAATGACGTACGACCGTTTTTTACTCCGACTCCGATTTTTTTTTTAAACAAAATCCATGGATTTCAAAGTTTAACACCGTAACTATATGCACAAGGACTGTGATTTACACAAAACATATTTAACCTGCTTGAAGAACAGTGAAGATGCAGTTTGGGAACAGAATAACGGTTTGTTGTTGTTGCCATTATTCTGTTAACACAATCTGCGTCTACACTGTTATTCAAGTAAATGTGTTTTTGTCAAATGTGTAAAATGCTGAAAGAGAAGAGGCTTCCTGATCTGGCCTTGTATTTTGTCCTGGTCATGAATCCATGCAGGGCGGTGACTGAAGACTAATTAGATCTGCGTTGGGGGGGCGCTTTGATCTGGTTGTTTCTCGGGTGTGTCCGTGTCGTTCAATAACAACAAACAAGACCAGTAGTGAGTACAGAGAGGTAAACTATGGAGAGAACAACGTTTTGAAGTTGAGGACTTCTCCCGTCTAGACGGTCAGATAGTTCAGTTGTATGTGTAGTTTGAAGCCTGCGCTGACCTTGTGTTGAGCCCAGCAGACCGCTGACATGGCCGCTCTCCTGTCACCCAGCTATCTAGCTGATATTTCTCTTTCTCAAATCACTTATGGGAACATAGTAGGAGCCAGTGTCTGGAATGTGTTTCATAACACACTCGTTTCACAATGCCTTAGGACAGGAGCTTGCAACTTAGTTTCCACTGTAACATATTTTTTATAACTATCACTACCGATGCCGGCGGTCTTCCGTCAGCTCAGCTGTAAAACACAATATTCTATAGCTGGTTAGTTGAAACTTGTCTCCCCGTTTGTCCTGCTGTTAGGGCCGTTCCCTGGGAGACAGATCCCTGAACTAATATCCCGACAGGTGTTTGTGCAACTTTCACATGGAACCTACATCGCACAGCTTCAGTGTAGATATACCAACTAACAATCAATGGAGGGGTTACAAAGACAACACTGTTGTGCTGTAGATATCACCCTGTTGTGCTGTAAATATCACACTGTTGTGCTGTAAATATCACACTGTTGTGCTGTAAATATCACACTGTTGTGCTGTAAATATCACACTGTTGTGCTGTAAATATCACACTGCTGTGCTGTAAATATCACACTGTCGAACACACTGACATGTACAGCTCTCTGGGTGAGGTTCTGTCTGTCTAACACACTGACATGTACAGCTCTCTGGGTGAGGTTCTGTCTGTCTAAACACACTGACATG
>NW_027006271.1:0-3216 GCF_036934945.1 Oncorhynchus masou masou
ACTTTAGGTAGTGAAACTCTTTATCAGTCAACCACAGTGTGAGTTCAACACAACACAATCAGCAAGCCACCGCGTGACTTGGACCAGCCTTAGTTTGATAATAAAGTACACGATATGGCTCTATATCATGCTATTCGATGTATGTGTGATTTCACAGGGTCCCAAATCTGGATGTGTTAAAATAAATGGGGATTCTGTTAATTGACAGATACACTACATATATCCTGACTGAGTTTACAGCACCCCCAGCCTTCAAATGGAGGGCACATTATGGATCTCACTCTGTGACTGGAGGTGTAGGGGGGGATGTCCCTAGACGCTGATCTTGAGTCAGTTTTGCATTTCCACCACAAATGGTTAAGGGTAGGATCGTGGGAGGGATTGCTGATCATACACCTAGAGGAAACTTCCCCCCAGAGTTTGACTGGCCACCAAATACCATGTACTGTACAGTGCATTCAGAAAGTATTCAGACCCTTCCCTTATTTCACATTTTGTTACGTTACAGCTTTATTCTAAAATTGTTTACCTTGTTTTTCCCCCTCATCAATCTACACACAATACCGCATAATGACTAAGCAAAAACCGGTTTTCAGAAATGCTTGCAGGACATATAGAAAAACCTATTGTTGACTTTCAAATTCATCATTAGACGTAGTTTTACACAAAAGTAACACTAAGACATGGCTTTGAAATAAAAGTTGAGGCCGAAGAGTAACAAGTATGCTGTCCAACCAGAAAGAGAAGAGGAAACTGTGGCTGTCAGAGTGAGATGGGAGGGAGAACAGTAGCAGGGTTAGTAGTTTCCTGTATATGTGAAGTCAGAGCTCCAGTACAGCTCAATCTATCAACTACAATGAGGAGAGAGACAGTCTCATTCCAGGCCGACTATATTGTAGTTGAGTAGCACACATCAACAAATGGGCATCAGATTACTGTACAACATGATGTTATTAACTGATGTGTTAAACACCAATCCAGACATTGTGAGATCTGGCAGGCGACTTCAATGTAGTCAATCTGGAACGTGGCCAATGTCATGAGTGGGATTGGAGGAGGGAGAGGGCAAGACTTGGTAATGAAGGAAGCTTTCAGCAGACATCATGTCAACTAGCAGAGACAACAGAGGTCATAGGGTGGCAGTGAACAGTCATAACATCTACTGTCTATCCACAGGTTAACTGTCATAACATCTACTGTCTATCCACAGGTTAACTGTCATAACATCTACTGTCTATCCACAGGTTAACTGTCATAACATCTACTGTCTATCTACAGGTTAACTGTCATAACATCTACTGTCTATCCACAGGTTAACTGTCATAACATCTACTGTCTATCCACAGGTTAACTGTCATAACATCTACTGTCTATCCACAGGTTAACTGTCATAACATCTACTGTCTATCCACAGGTTAACTGTCATAACATCTACTGTCTATCCACAGGTTAACTGTCATAACATCTACTGTCTATCCACAGGTTAACTGTCCTAACATCTACTGTCTATCCACAGGTTAACTGTCATAACATCTACTGTCTATCCACAGGTTAACTGTCCTAACATCTACTGTCTATCCACAGGTTAACTGTCATAACATCTACTGTCTATCCACAGGTTAACTGTCCTAACATCTACTGTCTATCCACAGGTTAACTGTCCTAACATCTACTGTCTATCCACAGGTTAACTGTCATAACATCTACTGTCTATCCACAGGTTAACTGTCCTAACATCTACTGTCTATCCACAGGTTAACTGTCATAACATCTACTGTCTATCCACAGGTTAACTGTCATAACATCTACTGTCTATCCACAGGTTAACTGTCATAACATCTACTGTCTATCCACAGGTTAACTGTCATAACATCTACTGTCTATCCACAGGTTAACTGTCATAACATCTACTGTCTATCCACAGGGTAACTGTCATAACATCTACTGTCTATCCACAGGTTAACTGTCCTAACATCTACTGTCTTTCCACAGGTTAACTGTCCTAACATCTACTGTCTATCCACAGGTTAACTGTCCTAACATCTACTGTCTTTCCACAGGTTAACTGTCATAACATCTACTGTCTATCCACAGGTTAACTGTCATAACATCTACTGTCTATCCACAGGTTAACTGTCATAACATCTACTGTCTATCCACAGGTTAACTGTCATAACATCTACTGTCTATCCACAGGTTAACTGTCATAACATCTACTGTCTATCCACAGGTTAACTGTCATAACATCTACTGTCTATCCACAGGTTAACTGTCCTAACATCTACTGTCTATCCACAGGTTAACTGTCATAACATCTACTGTCTATCCACAGGTTAACTGTCATAACATCTACTGTCTATCCACAGGTTAACTGTCATAACATCTACTGTCTATCCACAGGTTAACTGTCATAACATCTACTGTCTATCCACAGGTTAACTGTCCTAACATCTACTGTCTATCCACAGGTTAACTGTCATAACATCTACTGTCTATCCACAGGTTAACTGTCATAACATCTACTGTCTATCCACAGGTTAACTGTCATAACATCTACTGTCTATCCACAGGTTAACTGTCCTAACATCTACTGTCTATCCACAGGTTAACTGTCCTAACATCTACTGTCTATCCACAGGTTAACTGTCATAACATCTACTGTCTATCCACAGGTTAACTGTCATAACATCTACTGTCTATCCACAGGTTAACTGTCATAACATCTACTGTCTATCCACAGGTTAACTGTCCTAACATCTACTGTCTATCCACAGGTTAACTGTCCTAACATCTACTGTCTATCCACAGGTTAACTATCCTAACATCTACTGTCTATCCACAGGTTGACTGTCATAACATCTACTGTCTATCCACAGGTTAACTGTCATAACATCTACTGTCTATCCACAGGTTA
Source organism: Oncorhynchus masou masou (assembly GCF_036934945.1). Taxonomy (NCBI): domain Eukaryota; kingdom Metazoa; phylum Chordata; class Actinopteri; order Salmoniformes; family Salmonidae; genus Oncorhynchus; species Oncorhynchus masou. The sequence goes on from NW_027006271.1 coordinate 2,915, forward strand.
ACTGTCCTAACATCTACTGTCTATCCACAGGTTAACTGTCATAACATCTACTGTCTATTCAGAGGTTAACTGACGTAACATCTACTGTCTATCCACAGGTTAACTGTCATAACATCTACTGTCTATCCACAGGTTAGCTGTCCTAACATCTACTGTCTATCCACAGGTTAACTGTCCTAACATCTACTGTCTATCCACAGGTTAACTGTCATAACATCTACTGTCTATCCACAGGTTAACTGTCATAACATCTACTGTCTATCCACAGGTTAACTGTCATAACATCTACTGTCTATCCACAG
>NW_027006272.1:0-3215 GCF_036934945.1 Oncorhynchus masou masou
TTTACAAAAACAGTGTGCATTGACTTCTCTCCCATAGGAATACATTGCCTGCTCCCCTAAATACAACCTGGGGTCTTTATGGGTTATGAATGCTGTATGAACCTGTCTTCTATGACATTCCATCAGACCACTATGAGGTCTACCTGTGTCGATTCTAAGCTTCCTGGAGCAACCGGAAGTGGTTAGATTGACCCAAAAGGTATTTGGATGTACATCACCTCGAAGGTGCCGAGGCCTCTGCATTATTCAACCCTGTGTAGATCAGTCAATTCTCAACTTAAAGACTTAAAACTCAGGATTCCCTAGGTTTCTATGTCAGTCAAGACATGTGTATTTATAGCTTCCTGTGCCAACCGGAAGTGCCATAATTGGTGACTCAGGGGCTGTTTGGAAGGGTTAAAAAATCAGATCTGTCCAAAACTTCATATGTGTGATTAGACAACCCCATGAACTGTAAATCAGTCATTTTTCCCAACAGATGTCAAAGAAAAGCTCTCACACACACACACAGCAAGGATGGAGTGACAAAGCGTGGTGTTTAAAGACACAGAGAGCAGGCAATGGCATAAACATAATCCCAAGGCCGTGCCGAGTCCAACGAGGTGCCCTCTTGACCGTAGCTCGCTCGGTCTGAGCGCAGCGACCATGAGAAAAATAGGCCCACAATGATGCCTGCACCACAATGTCATTGGATTTTGGGTGACAGCGGCGGAACCGTTAGGTTTAGAAGGACAATTCAAACACAGGACTGTTCCTAAGGTCCTCCCGATCTGTGCAAGCCTAACCTTGACTGTGTGGCATTAACCTTTCACAGTTAAAAGAAGGTGTTTACAAAAACAGTGTGCATTGACTTCTCTCCCCATAGGAATACATTGCCTGCTCCCCTAAATACAACCTGGGGTCTTTATGGGTTATGAATGCTGTATGAACCTGTCTTCTATGACATTCCATCAGACCACTATGAGGTCTACCTGTGTCGATTCTAAGCTTCCTGGAGCAACCGGAAGTGGTTAAATTGACCCAAAAGGTATTTGGATGTACATCACCTCGAAAGGTGCCGAGGCCTCTGCATTATTCAACCCTGTGTAGATCAGTCAATTCTCAACTTAAAGACTTAAAACTCAGGATTCCCTAGGTTTCTATGTCAGTCAAGACATGTGTGTATTTATAGCTTCCTGTGCCAACCGGAAGTGCCATAATTGGTGACTCAGGGGCTGTTTGGAAGGGTTAAAAAATCAGATCTGTCCAAAACTTCATATGTGTGATTAGACAACCCCCATGAACTGTAAATCAGTCATTTTTCCCATAAAAATTCAAAGGAAAATAAATCACACAGATACACAACTTGGATGGAGGGACGTATTGGGGTGTGTAGAGACTGACAGTGCCTCCAATAGTTAGCTTTGTTCGAGCTAAAAAAGAACCGTCAGACCTAGAGTTCGAAACTTTAGAATCCTGTTCTAGACCTCAGGTAGATAGTGCGTGGTGAGTTACGGCGCTCTAGAATGTTCTCGGACCGAGAAACAGCGTCGAACATTTGCAATGACTTCAATTCATTTTTGACTATTACGAAAATGGCGACATTTAGAAATGTCCCAGAGACACAAGACTAGGTGCATTGTGACCGTCTTGGCCCATAGAGACAGAACCCAACATCTCGGTCCGATAGCTCATTCAAGGACCCGTAGCAAGGCATTGAAAAAGTGGATTTTCAGCACCAATTAGGCTTTTACTGACACCAAATGACCTATCGGGAAAATAAACCTGGGATTCGGGTCGCCTCACATAGACTACACATAATGTCCGAACTGGCTCCGCAGCTAGAAAGTAACCATGTGTTTTATGGTTTTTTAATGTTTTGTACTGAAGGCCTTGTGAATTTTGGGCCAGCTCTGAAGTATGTTATACTTTGGCTCCTAAATGAGTTGGGAAAAGTGGGTTTGGTGTCAGTTTGTATCAGTTTGGTGTCAGAATGATATCAAATTGACTGATGGACGGTGACTTGCAGGTGACTTTGTCCATTAGCAATATGTTTAAGCGGGAGGTACCATCACCAAAAGCGACATTCTGAAATCAACCCAAAGAGCGATGGAGAGTAAGTACCAGTATCACTGCCAAATATCCCTATGTCATCGGGCCAGTCAATTTGGCATTCCTGCATGATTTTTATGGCATGACAAATTGCAATGGTGTAAGTTAACATATGGCAATGCACAGTGACTTTGAAAGAGTGAGAAAATCACCAAATGGACATTCTGGAAATCAACCCAAACGAGCGATGGAGAGGTACCAGTATCACTGCCAAGCCATCCCGAAATCATCGGGCCAGTCAATTTGGCATTCCTGCACAAATTTTCAGTGACTTTGCAAAAGTAAGGAACATTTGCAATATGTTTTAACAGTGAGGTACCATCACCAAAAGCGACATTCTGAAATCAACCCAAACGAGCCATGGAGAGGTACTAGTATCACTGCCCAGCCATCCCGAGTTCATCGGGCCAGTCAATTTGGCATTCCTGCAAAATTTTCAGTGACTTTGCAAAAGTAACTGAACATTTGCAATATGTTTTAACAGTGAGGTACCATCACCAAAAAGGACATTCTGAAATCAACCCTAACGAGTGATGGAGAGGTACCAGAATCACTACAGTCATCCCGAGTTCATCTGGCCAAATTGTTCACATTCTGCACAAATTTTCAGTGACTTTGGTAAGTATCACTGCCCGCAAGCCATCCCCGAAGTTCGTCGGGCCAGTCAATTTGGCATTCCTGCAAAATTTTTCAGTGACTTTGCAAAAGTAAGGAACATTTGCAATATATGTTTAACAGTGGTGGCACCATCACCTAGAGCGACATTCTGAAATCAAGCCAAATCGAGCGATGGAGAGAGGTACCAGTATCACTGCCTAGACTTCATCCCGAGTGTCATCGGGCCAGTCAATTTGGCATTCCTGCATGATTTTTATGGCAAGGACAAATTGGTGATGGTGACTGCCCAGTTAACCATATGGCAAATGCACAGTAGACTTTGCAAAAGTGAGAAAACATAAACAAATGGACATGATGAAATCAACTTCCACGAGTGATTGAAAGGAACAACAATCACTGCCCGGCCATCCCGAGTTCATCAGGCCAGTCAATTTTGCATTTCTGAAGGATTTTTGAGCATGTCAAATTTCTTATGACATTTGGCCCCCACAAAAACATATGCCTTA
>NW_027006273.1:0-3215 GCF_036934945.1 Oncorhynchus masou masou
TTCTATCTGCCTGTTTTTAAAAATTTTATTTCACTAGTCAGTCGTTAATAACACAATTCTTTGATACTGTTGGCGGCTTCCCAGCCAGGCCATGACAACACTGGACCAATTGTGCGCTGGAGCGACGCGCGGGACAAACCAGGGTCTGTAGTAGGCTCTCTATTTACTGAGATGCAGTGAGCTTAAACACGCTACGCCACTCCAGGAGCGGTGAAGATAGATTGAGAAGAAGAAGAGAGAATAAGCGGGAATAAGTCTAAGGAGAGAACACTAGACGTGGCGGGACCATATTTTGACACTCCTGCAAGTCACTATTTGTGCCCCAACAGACATCGACCCAGTCACTTCCTAGTTCACTGGACTCAGCTAAGCTCCCAGACCAGACATCATCTTAATCAAATGGATGGTTATTAATATTACAGATGAAACACAGGGAGGATATTAGGGTAATGATCATCATACCGTACTGCATCCTACCATCGCGACCATCTTTCCACCGTGAGGGTGCACTGAGTGTTGACCCTGGTCAAAAGGAGTGCACTATATAGGTAATAGGGTTGTCATTTGGGACAAATCCTATGTGTGGATGGATTTCCTGTCAATAGCGCACTACAGCATTTGCTACAACGTCTTGGAGAATAGCATCTCGTTTGTCATCTTCAGAATAACGCCTGCATTTACTGTCGCCTTCAGAATAGCACTGCGTTTTACTGTCGACCTTTCAGAATAACGCCGCTTACCGGGTCGCCTTCAGAATAACGCCGCTTACTGTCGCCTTCAGAGATAACACTCGCTTTACTCTGTCGCCTTTCAGAATAACACCGCTTTTACCGATCGCCTTCAAGACATAACACTCGCTTTACTGTAACAGCCTTCAGGGACCAGCACCTAGCTTTGCCGTCGCCTTCAGAATAACACTCATTTTACTGTCGCCTTCAGAATAACGCCTGCGTTTTACCGTCGCCTTCAGTCTGCCGCTCGCTTTACTGTGCGCCTTCAGAATAACACCGCTTCACTGTCGCCTTTCAGAATAACACTCGCTATCACGCCTTCAGAATATTTCAGTTCTTGTGATCTTCAAGACATGTACTGTTTTATATTCTTCGGACGACCTCAGTGCAATTGCTCAGATAACGATCATTTTACCTGTGGTGTTCGGATATGTTTTACTGTAGCCTGGATAAAGCTCGGTTATCTGGTTGCTCAAAGTCGCTACCATTTTTCAATAATCGATAACAGGAGTAACACAATTTCACCATGTCCTCAAGTCTTTCGGACGTTTCAGTGCCAGATCAGCATTCATTTATGTGTCTTTGGATATTATTTTGCCTTGATCTTCAGAGATGTTTCGTTTTACTGCTGGTCTTCCAAATGCCGTGTTTATGTTAAAGTCTTCAGAACTTTTTGCCTGGTTTCTTCCAGTCTTGGATGGATCTTTTGACTGGTTTCACTGTGGGATCTTGACTCTTGCCGCTGGTTCCGATCTTCGAATAACACTCATTTTACCTTTGTCTTAGTCCTTCAAGAATAACACTTCGCTTTACCGTCGCCTTCAGAACAACGCCTTCGTTTTTACTGTCGCCTTCAAGAATGACGCCATAACGCTCGCTTCACTGTGCGCCTTCAGAATAAGACTGGAACTTTTACCGTCGCCTTTCAGGATGACACTCGCTCATTTTACTATCGCCTTCAGAATAACACTCGCTTTACCGTCGCCTTCAGAATAACTGTTCGTTTGCAAGCGTTCAAGTGTGCTCGTTCACTGTGTCTTAGAGTAACGCCTAAGCGTTTCGTTCACTGTCGACCTTCAGGATCAGCGCTCGCTTTACTGTCGCCTTCAGAGTAACACTGTCGCTTTACTGTCGCCTTCAGAATAACGCACAACGCCCGCTTTCACTGTCGTCTTCAGAATAACACTCATTTTACTGCATGAGGCTCTGTGTCCCACTACAATGAGTAATCCATGTATACAGTCAGTCTATCTGGCCCACAGATGTCATACTACACAATACATCATAACACAGCGGCAGTCATCCCAGTGGAGCAATTAGCAAGATGCAGACAAGAGATAAGAGACAAGAGATGAAGCCCAGTCCTTTTACAACAATATCACTGTTCCCTGTATCACATAGGAATCCCTGTTCCCAGAAGGTTATATAGTGCACTACATAGGAATGGGCTGCCGTTTGGGCAACACCCAGAGTGGTTATATAGTGCACTACATGCGGGAATGGGCTGCCGTTTGGGCAGCACCCAGAGGTTATATAGTGCACTACATAGGGAATGGGCTGCCGTTTGGGCAGCACCCAGAGTGGTTATATAGTGCACTACATAGGGAATGGGCTGCCGTTTGGGCAACACCCAGAGAGGTTATATAGTGCACTACATAGGGAATGGGCTGCCGTTTGGGCAGCACCCAGAGAGGTTATATAGTGCACTACATAGGGAATGGGCTGCCGTTTGGGCAGCACCCAGAGAGGGTTATATAGTGCACTACATAGGGAATGGGCTGCCGTTTGGGCAGCACCCAGAGAGGTTATATAGTGCATGATTGGGAATGGGCTGCCGTTTACCCAGAAGGTATATAGTGCACTACATAGGGAATGGGCTGCCGTTTGGGCAGCACCCAGAAAGGTTATATAGTGCACTACATGGGAATGGGCTGCCGTTTGGGCAGCACCCAGGTTATATAGTGCACTACATAGGGGAATGGGCTGCCGTTTGGGCAGCACCCAAGGTTATATAGTGCCAAGGGAATGGGCTGCCGTTTGGGCAGCACCCAGAGAGGTTATATAGTGCACTACATAGGGAATGGGCTGCCGTTTGGGCCACCCAGAGAGGTTATATAGTGCACTACATAGGGAATGGGCTGCCGTTTGGGCAGCACCCAGGAAGGGATTATATAGTGCCTGGGAATGGGCTGCCGTTTGGGCAGCACCCAGAGAGGTTATATAGTGCACTACATAGGGAATGGGCTGCCGTTTGGGCAGCACCCAGAGAGGTTATATAGTGCACTACATAGGGAATGGGCTGCCGTTTGGGCAGCACCCAGAGAGGTTATATAGTGCACTACATAGGGAATGGGCTGCCGTTTGGGCAGCACCCAGAGAAGTTATATAGTGCACTACATGGGGAATGGGCTGCCGTTTGGGCAGCACCCAGAGAGGTTATATAGTGCACTACATAGGGAATGGGCTGCCGTTTGGGCAGCACCC
>NW_027006274.1:0-3215 GCF_036934945.1 Oncorhynchus masou masou
GTTTCAGTTTTAAATGTGGTGCTCTGCTCCAGCATTTTGGATTTGAGATATAATGTTTCATATTAGGTGACAGTACAGAATGTCACCTTTTATTTAAAGGTATTCATACATAGATATTTTACTGTTTAGAAATGAAAGCACTTTATGTATCTAGTTCTCCCAGTTGAAAAAGTCAAAATATTTTGGATAAATTATTTTAGTCTAAAGTTTCGTATTTCGTCCCATATTCCAAGCCTGCAGTGATTACTATCAAGCTTGTACATCTACTAACTTGTTGAATTAATTTGCAGTTTGTCTTGGTTGTGTTTTAGATGTTTTCCTAATAGAAACTGAATGGTGAATAATGTCCTGTCATTTTGGAGTCACTTCACTTGTATTGTCAGTAAGAATAGAAGATGTTTCTGAACACTTCTACATTCATGTGGATGCTACTATGATGATGACTAATCAGGAATGAATCGATGAATAATGATGAATGAGAAAGTTACAGAGGTACAAACATCATACCCCCTCTGTTATAGGTAATGGTGAGAGGTTAGCATGTTTTGTTGTATCCTCTGTTATTGGTAATGGTGAGAGGTTAGCATGTTTTGTTGTAACCTCTGTTATTGGTAATGGTGAGAGGTTAGCATGTTTTGTTGTATCCTCTGTCATTGGTAATGGTGAGAGGTTAGCATGTTTTGTTGTATCCTCTGTTATCGGTAATGGTGAGAGGTTAGTATGTTTTGTTGTTTCCTCTGTTATTGGTAATGGTGAGAGGTTAGCATGTTATGTTGTATCCTCTGTTATTGGTAATGGTGAGAGGTTAGCATGTTTTGTTGTAGTCTCTGTTATTGGTAATGGGGAGAGGTTAGCATGTTTTGTAGTCTCTGTTATTGGTAATGGTGAGAGGTTAGCATGTTTTGTTGTAGCCTCTGTTATTGGTAATGGTGAGAGGTTAGCATGTTTTGTTGTAGCCTCTGTTATTGGTAATGGTGAGAGGTTAGTATGTTTTGTTGTAGCCTCTGTTATTGGTAATGGTGAGAGGTTAGCATGTTATGTTGTCGCCTCTGTTATTGGTGATGGTGAGAGGTTAGCATGTCTTGTTGTAGCCTCTGTTATTGGTAATGGTGAGAGGTTGATGGGCATGTTTTGTTGTAGATCTTCTGTTATTGGTAATGGTGAGAGGTTAGCATGTTTTGTTGTAGACTCTGTTATTGGTAATGGTGAGAGGTTAGCATGTTTTGTTGTAGCCTCTGTTATTGGTAATGGTGAGAGGTTAGCATGTTTTGTTGTCGCCTCTGTTATTGGTAATGGTGAGAGGTTAGCATGTTTTGTTGTATCCTCTGTAACTTTCTCACTCATTCTTATTCATGATTCAGTCATGATTTTTCTTAATCAAGGCATCATCGGGATGAATTTATTATTGTTTAGAAACATGTTATCTACTCTCTTAGACAGAAAATTTCTCCACTCATCATCCACCATTTTATTATTGGTCAAAACCCAACCAAAAAAACTGCAAATGCAACCAACGAGTTTACGACCAAATACTGAACTTTTTACTATTTTAATACACTATAAGTAAATTGGTCAGATTACTTATGTATTCTTCTAATAGGGAGACTGGAAACATAAAGTGTTTTAATTTTTAATAGTGAAACAGATATGTATTAAAATATCCTCAAATATAAGGTGACATTATATACTGTCACCTTATATGAAACATCTGATCTGAAATCCAAATGCTGGAGTATAGAGCCACATTTAAAATGTTAGCTTCACTGTCAAAATAGATATGGTGTGGACTGTATACTCAATACAATCTAAATCTGATACCTCACTGTCTGTCTTCTAACTGATACTGCTTTTTAAACTGGTCTGGTCAGTCTACTATAATATTTGTACTATACATGTTTCTATCTGGAGTCAATAATTTGATCATTTGTCATTTATCATGATGATACACTATTTTACTGAATAGACATGGAAGGTTCCATATGTTGAAGAAATATACTGCCACTATTTTCACCACCAAAGAATAGCAGTGTGATTTTAATATGATTTGACTCTTTGCAGGCTGTCAGGCTGTCTAGTCACAGAGGAAGGCTGTGCTTCTCTGGTCTCAGCTCTGGAGTCAAACCCCTCAAACCTGAGAGAGCTGGACCTGAGTAACAACGACCTGAAGGATTCAGGAGTGAAGCTGCTCTCTGCTGGACTGGGGAATCCCCACTGTAAACTGGAGACTCTGAGGTCAGTATTCCTGTAGTTGGTCAACAAGTGATAACTGTTCACCAGATCCACATGTGTTTACCAGACACACATAGTCCACACCATATGTGTTTGGACAGTTAAGGTTTCAGTTTTAAATGTGGTGCTCTGCTCCAGCATTTTGGATTTGAGATATAATGTTTCATATTAGGAGACAGTACAGAATGTCACCTTTTATTTAAAGGTATTCATACATAGATATTTTACTGTTTAGAAATGAAAGCACTTTATGTATCTAGTTCTCCCATTTGAAAAAGTCAAAATATTTTGGATAAATTATTTTAGTCTAAAGTTTCGTATTTCGTCCCATATTCCAAGCCTGCAGTGATTACATCAAGCTTGTACATCTACTAACTTGTTGAATTAATTTGCAGTTTGTCTTGGTTGTGTTTTGGATGTTTTTCCTAATAGAAACTGAATGGTGAATAATGTCCTGTCATTTTGGAGTCACTTCACTTGTATTGTCAGTAAGAATAGAAGATGTTTCTGAACACTTCTACATTCATGTGGATGCTACTATGATGATGAATAATCAGGAATGAATCATGAATGATGATGAATGAGAAAGTTACAGAGGTACAAACATCATACCCCCTCTGTTATTGGTAATGGTGAGAGGTTAGCATGTTTTGTTGTAGCCTCTGTTATTGGTAATGGTGAGAGGTTAGTATGTTTTGTTGTAGCCTCTGTTATTGGTAATGGTGAGAGGTTAGCATGTTTTGTTGTAGCCTCTGTTATTGGTAATGGTGAGAGGTTAGTATGTTTTGTTGTAGCCTCTGTTATTGGTAATGGTGAGAGGTTAGCATGTTTTGTTGTAGCCTCTGTTATTGGTAATGGTGAGAGGTTAGCATGTTTTGTTGTAGCCTCTGTTATTGGTAATGGTGAGAGGTTAGCATGTTTTGTTGTAGCCTCTGTTATTGGTAATGGTGAGAGGTTAGCATGTTTTGTTGTAGCCTCTGTTATTG
>NW_027006276.1:0-32500 GCF_036934945.1 Oncorhynchus masou masou
GAAGACCTTACCACTTCTCCACACATAAAGCCTTACAACCTAAATGAAGACCTTACCACTTCTCCACACATTTACATTTACATTTACATAAAGCCTTACAACCTAAATGAAGACCTTACCACTTCTCCACACAAAAAGCCTTTACAACCTAAATGAAGACCTTACCACTTCTCCTCACATAAAGCCTTACAACCTAAATGAAGACCTTACCACTTCTCCACACATAAAGCCTTACAACCTAAATGAAGACCTTACCACTTCTCCACACATAAAGCCTTACAACCTAAATGACAACCTTACCACTTCTCCACACATAAAGCCTTACAACCTAAATGAAGACCTTACCACTTCTCCACACAAAGCCTTACAACCTAAATGACAACCTTACCACTTCTCCACACATAAAGCCTTTATAACCTAAATTAAGACCTTACCACTTCTCCACACATAAAGCCTTACAAACTAAATGACAACCTTACCACTTCTCCACACATAAAGCCTTACAAACTAAATGACAACCTTACCACTTCTCCACACATAAAGCCTTACAACCTAAATGACAACCTTACCACTTCTCCACACATAAAGCCTTTACAACCTAAACGAAGACCTTACCACTTCTCCACACATAAAGCCTTTACAACCTAAATGAAGACCTTACCACTTCTCCACACATAAAGCCTTACAACCTAAATGAAGACCTTACCACTTCTCCACACATAAAGCCTTACAACCTAAATGACAACCTTACCACTTCTCCACACATAAAGCCTTACAACCTAAATGAAGACCTTACCACTTCTCCACACATAAAGCCTTTACAACCTAAATGACAACCTTACCACTTCTCCACACATAAAGCCTTACAACCTAAATGACAACCTTACCACTTCTCCACACATAAAGCCTTTACAACCTAAATGAAGACCTTACCACTTCTCCACACATAAAGCCTTTACAACCTAAATGAAGACCTTACCACTTCTCCACACATAAAGCCTTACAACCTAAATGAAGACCTTACCACTTCTCCACACATAAAGCCTTTACAACCTAAATGAAGACCTTACCACTTCTCACACATAAAGCCTTTACAACCTAAATGACAACCTTACCACTTCTCCACACATAAAGCCTTACAACCTAAATGACAACCTTACCACTTCTCCACACTTAAAGCCTTTACAACCTAAATGAAGACCTTACCACTTCTCTACACATAAAGCCTTTACAACCTAAATGAAGACCTTACCACTTCTCCACACATAAAGCCTTACAACCTAAATGAAGACCTTACCACTTCTCCACACATAAAGCCTTTACAACCTACATGAAGACCTTACCACTTCTCCACACATAAAGCCTTTACAACCTAAATGAAGACCTTACCACTTCTCCACACATAAAGCCTTTACAACCTAAATGACAACCTTACCACTTCTCCACACATAAAGCCTTACAACATAAATGAAGACCTTACCACTTCTCCACACATAAAGCCTTTACAACCTAAATGAAGACCTTACCACTTCTCCACACATAAAGCCTTTACAACCTAAATGAAGACCTTACCACTTCTCCACACATAAAGCCTTTACAACCTAAATGAAGACCTTACCACTTCTCCACACATAAAGCCTTTACAACCTCAATGACAACCTTACCACTTCTCCACACATAAAGCCTTACAACCTAAATGACAACCTTACCACTTCTCCACACATAAAGCCTTACAACCTAAATGAAGACCTTACCACTTCTCCACACATAAAGCCTTACAACCTAAATGAAGACCTTACCACTTCTCCACACATAAAGCCTTTACAACCTAAATGAAGACCTTACCACTTCTCCACACATAAAGCCTTACAACCTAAATGACAACCTTACCACTTCTCCACACATAAAGCCTTACAACCTAAATGACAACCTTACCACTTCTCCACACATAAAGCCTTACAACCTAAATGACAACCTTACCACTTCTCCACACATAAAGCCTTACAACCTAAATGAAGACCTTACCACTTCTCCACACATAAAGCCTTACAACCTAAATGACAACCTTACCACTTCTCCACACATAAAGCCTTTACAACCTAAATGAAGACCTTACCACTTCTCCACACATAAAGCCTTTACAACCTAAATGAAGACCTTACCACTTCTCCACACATAAAGCCTTACAACCTAAATGAAGACCTTATCACTTCTCCACACATAAAGCCTTACAACCTAAATGAAGACCTTACCACTTCTCCACACCTAAAGCCTTACAACCTAAATGAAGACCTTACCACTTCTCCACACATAAAGCCTTTACAACCTAAATGACAACCTTACCACTTCTCCACACATAAAGCCTTACAACCTAAATGAAGACCTTACCACTTCTCCACACATAAAGCCTTTACAACCTAAATGAAGACCTTACCACTTCTCCACACATAAAGCCTTTACAACCTAAATGACAACCTTACCACTTCTCCACACATAAAGCCTTACAACCTAAATGACAACCTTACCACTTCTCCACACTTAAAGCCTTTACAACCTAAATGAAGACCTTACCACTTCTCTACACATAAAGCCTTTACAACCTAAATGAAGACCTTACCACTTCTCCACACATAAAGCCTTACAACCTAAATGAAGACCTTACCACTTCTCCACACATAAAGCCTTTACAACCTACATGAAGACCTTACCACTTCTCCACACATAAAGCCTTTACAACCTAAATGAAGACCTTACCACTTCTCCACACATAAAGCCTTTACAACCTAAATGACAACCTTACCACTTCTCCACACATAAAGCCTTACAACATAAATGAAGACCTTACCACTTCTCCACACATAAAGCCTTTACAACCTAAATGAAGACCTTACCACTTCTCCACACATAAAGCCTTTACAACCTAAATGAAGACCTTACCACTTCTCCACACATAAAGCCTTTACAACCTAAATGAAGACCTTACCACTTCTCCACACATAAAGCCTTTACAACCTCAATGACAACCTTACCACTTCTCCACACATAAAGCCTTACAACCTAAATGACAACCTTACCACTTCTCCACACATAAAGCCTTACAACCTAAATGAAGACCTTACCACTTCTCCACATAAAGCCTTACAACCTAAATGAAGACCTTACCACTTCTCCACACATAAAGCCTTTACAACCTAAATGAAGACCTTACCACTTCTCCACACATAAAGCCTTACAACCTAAATGACAACCTTACCACTTCTCCACACATAAAGCCTTACAACCTAAATGACAACCTTACCACTTCTCCACACATAAAGCCTTACAACCTAAATGACAACCTTACCACTTCTCCACACATAAAGCCTTACAACCTAAATGAAGACCTTACCACTTCTCCACACATAAAGCCTTACAACCTAAATGACAACCTTACCACTTCTCCACACATAAAGCCTTTACAACCTAAATGAAGACCTTACCACTTCTCCACACATAAAGCCTTTACAACCTAAATGAAGACCTTACCACTTCTCCACACATAAAGCCTTACAACCTAAATGAAGACCTTATCACTTCTCCACACATAAAGCCTTACAACCTAAATGAAGACCTTACCACTTCTCCACACCTAAAGCCTTACAACCTAAATGAAGACCTTACCACTTCTCCACACATAAAGCCTTTACAACCTAAATGACAACCTTACCACTTCTCCACACATAAAGCCTTACAACCTAAATGAAGACCTTACCACTTCTCCACACATAAAGCCTTACAACCTAAATGAAGACCTTACCACTTCTCCACACATAAAGCCTTACAACCTAAATGAAGACCTTACCACTTCTCCACACCTAAAGCCTTACAACCTAAATGACAACCTTACCACTTCTCCACACCTAAAGCCTTACAACCTAAATGACAACCTTACCACTTCTCCACACATAAAGCCTTACAACCTAAATGAAGACACCACTTCTCCACACATAAAGCCTTACAACCTAAATGAAGACCTTACCACTTCTCCACACATAAAGCCTTTACAACCTAAATGAAGACCTTACCACTTCTCCACATAAAGCCTTACAACCTAAATGACAACCTTACCACTTCTCCACACATAAAGCCTTACAACCTAAATGACAACCTTACCACTTCTCCACACATAAAGCCTTACAACCTAAATGACAACCTTACCACTTCTCAACACATAAAGCCTTACAACCTAAATGAAGACCTTACCACTTCTCCACACATAAAGCCTTTACAACCTCAATGAAGACCTTACCACTTCTCCACACATAAAGACTTACAACCTAAATGAAGACCTTACCACTTCTCCACACATAAAGCCTTACAACCTAAATGAAGACCTTACCACTTCTCCACATAAAGCCTTACAACCTAAATGACAACCTTACCACTTCTCCACACAAAGCCTTTACAACCTAAATGAAGACCTTACCACTTCTCCACACATAAAGCCTTTACAACCTCAATGACAACCTTACCACTTCTCCACACATAAAGCCTTACAACCTAAATGACAACCTTACCACTTCTCCACACATAAAGCCTTACAACCTAAATGAAGACCTTACCACTTCTCCACACATAAAGCCTTACAACCTAAATGAAGACCTTACCACTTCTCCACACATAAAGCCTTTACAACCTAAATGAAGACCTTACCACTTCTCCACACATAAAGCCTTACAACCTAAATGACAACCTTACCACTTCTCCACACATAAAGCCTTACAACCTAAATGACAACCTTACCACTTCTCCACACATAAAGCCTTACAACCTAAATGACAACCTTACCACTTCTCCACACATAAAGCCTTACAACCTAAATGAAGAACTTACCACTTCTCCACACATAAAGCCTTACAACCTAAATGACAACCTTACCACTTCTCCACACATAAAGCCTTTACAACCTAAATGAAGACCTTACCACTTCTCCACACATAAAGCCTTTACAACCTAAATGAAGACCTTACCACTTCTCCACACATAAAGCCTTACAACCTAAATGAAGACCTTATCACTTCTCCACACATAAAGCCTTACAACCTAAATGAAGACCTTACCACTTCTCCACACCTAAAGCCTTACAACCTAAATGAAGACCTTACCACTTCTCCACACATAAAGCCTTTACAACCTAAATGACAACCTTACCACTTCTCCACACATAAAGCCTTACAACCTAAATGAAGACCTTACCACTTCTCCACACATAAAGCCTTACAACCTAAATGAAGACCTTACCACTTCTCCACACATAAAGCCTTACAACCTAAATGAAGACCTTACCACTTCTCCACACCTAAAGCCTTACAACCTAAATGACAACCTTACCACTTCTCCACACCTAAAGCCTTACAACCTAAATGACAACCTTACCACTTCTCCACACATAAAGCCTTACAACCTAAATGAAGACACCACTTCTCCACACATAAAGCCTTACAACCTAAATGAAGACCTTACCACTTCTCCACACATAAAGCCTTTACAACCTAAATGAAGACCTTACCACTTCTCCACACATAAAGCCTTACAACCTAAATGACAACCTTACCACTTCTCCACACATAAAGCCTTACAACCTAAATGACAACCTTACCACTTCTCCACACATAAAGCCTTACAACCTAAATGACAACCTTACCACTTCTCAACACATAAAGCCTTACAACCTAAATGAAGACCTTACCACTTCTCCACACATAAAGCCTTTACAACCTCAATGAAGACCTTACCACTTCTCCACACATAAAGACTTACAACCTAAATGAAGACCTTACCACTTCTCCACACATAAAGCCTTACAACCTAAATGAAGACCTTACCACTTCTCCACACATAAAGCCTTACAACCTAAATGACAACCTTACCACTTCTCCACACAAAGCCTTTACAACCTAAATGAAGACCTTACCACTTCTCCACACATAAAGCCTTTACAACCTCAATGACAACCTTACCACTTCTCCACACATAAAGCCTTACAACCTAAATGACAACCTTACCACTTCTCCACACATAAAGCCTTACAACCTAAATGAAGACCTTACCACTTCTCCACACATAAAGCCTTACAACCTAAATGAAGACCTTACCA
This sequence comes from Oncorhynchus masou masou, assembly GCF_036934945.1. Lineage (NCBI taxonomy): Eukaryota > Metazoa > Chordata > Actinopteri > Salmoniformes > Salmonidae > Oncorhynchus > Oncorhynchus masou. The sequence goes on from NW_027006276.1 coordinate 6,137, forward strand.
CTTCTCCACACATAAAGCCTTACAACCTAAATACCTTACCACTTCTCCACACATAAAGCCTTTACAACCTAAATGAAGACCTTACCACTTCTCCACACATAAAGCCTTACAACCTAAATGACAACCTTACCACTTCTCCACACATAAAGCCTTACAACCTAAATGACAACCTTACCACTTCTCCACACATAAAGCCTTTATAACCTAAATTAAGACCTTACCACTTCTCCACACATAAAGCCTTACAAACTAAATGACAACCTTACCACTTCTCCACACATAAAGCCTTACAAACTAAATGACAACCTTACCACTTCTCCACACATAAAGCCTTACAACCTAAATGACAACCTTACCACTTCTCCACACATAAAGCCTTTACAACCTAAACGAAGACCTTACCACTTCTCCACACATAAAGCCTTTACAACCTAAATGAAGACCTTACCACTTCTCCACACATAAAGCCTTACAACCTAAATGAAGACCTTACCACTTCTCCACACATAAAGCCTTACAACCTAAATGACAACCTTACCACTTCTCCACACATAAAGCCTTACAACCTAAATGAAGACCTTACCACTTCTCCACACATAAAGCCTTTACAACCTAAATGACAACCTTACCACTTCTCCACACATAAAGCCTTACAACCTAAATGACAACCTTACCACTTCTCCACACATAAAGCCTTTACAACCTAAATGAAGACCTTACCACTTCTCCACACATAAAGCCTTTACAACCTAAATGAAGACCTTACCACTTCTCCACACATAAAGCCTTACAACCTAAATGAAGACCTTACCACTTCTCCACACATAAAGCCTTTACAACCTAAATGAAGACCTTACCACTTCTCCACACATAAAGCCTTTACAACCTAAATGACAACCTTACCACTTCTCCACACATAAAGCCTTACAACCTAAATGACAACCTTACCACTTCTCCACACATAAAGCCTTTACAACCTAAATGAAGACCTTACCACTTCTCCACACATAAAGCCTTTACAACCTAAATGAAGACCTTACCACTTCTCCACACATAAAGCCTTACAACCTAAATGAAGACCTTACCACTTCTCCACACATAAAGCCTTTACAACCTAAATGAAGACCTTACCACTTCTCCACACATAAAGCCTTTACAACCTAAATGAAGACCTTACCACTTCTCCACACATAAAGCCTTTACAACCTAAATGACAACCTTACCACTTCTCCACACATAAAGCCTTACAACATAAATGAAGACCTTACCACTTCTCCACACATAAAGCCTTTACAACCTAAATGAAGACCTTACCACTTCTCCACACATAAAGCCTTTACAACCTAAATGAAGACCTTACCACTTCTCCACACATAAAGCCTTTACAACCTAAATGAAGACCTTACCACTTCTCCACACATAAAGCCTTTACAACCTAAATGAAGACCTTACCACTTCTCCACACATAAAGCCTTACAACCTAAATGAAGACATTACCACTTCTCCACACATAAAGCCTTACAACCTAAATGAAGACCTTACCACTTCTCCACACATAAAGCCTTACAACCTAAATGACAACCTTACCACTTCTCAACACATAAAGCCTTACAACCTAAATGAAGACCTTACCACTTCTCCACACATAAAGCCTTTACAACCTCAATGAAGACCTTACCACTTCTCCACACATAAAGACTTACAACCTAAATGAAGACCTTACCACTTCTCCACACATAAAGCCTTACAACCTAAATGAAGACCTTACCACTTCTCCACACATAAAGCCTTACAACCTAAATGACAACCTTACCACTTCTCCACACATAAAGCCTTTACAACCTAAATGAAGACCTTACCACTTCTCCACACATAAAGCCTTTACAACCTCAATGACAACCTTACCACTTCTCCACACATAAAGCCTTACAACCTAAATGACAACCTTACCACTTCTCCACACATAAAGCCTTACAACCTAAATGAAACCTTACCACTTCTCCACACATAAAGCCTTACAACCTAAATGAAGACCTTACCACTTCTCCACACATAAAGCCTTACAACCTAAATGAAGACCTTACCACTTCTCCACACATAAAGCCTTTACAACCTAAATGAAGACCTTACCACTTCTCCACACATAAAGCCTTACAACCTAAATGACAACCTTACCACTTCTCCACACATAAAGCCTTACAACCTAAATGACAACCTTACCACTTCTCCACACATAAAGCTTTACAACCTAAATGACAACCTTACCACTTCTCCACACATAAAGCCTTACAACCTAAATGAAGACCTTACCACTTCTCCACACATAAAGCCTTACAACCTAAATGAAGACCTTACCACTTCTCCACACATAAAGCCTTTACAACCTCAATGAAGACCTTACCACTTCTCCACACATAAAGCCTTACAACCTAAATGAAGACCTTACCACTTCTCCACACATAAAGCCTTTACAACCTAAATGAAGACCTTACCACTTCTCCACACATAAAGCCTTTACAACCTCAATGACAACCTTACCACTTCTCACACATAAAGCCTTTACAACCTAAATGAAGACCTTACCACTTCTCCACACATAAAGCCTTTACAACCTAAATGAAGACCTTACCACTTCTCCACACATAAAGCCTTACAACCTAAATGAAGACCTTACCACTTCTCCACACATAAAGCCTTACAACCTAAATGAAGACCTTACCACTTCTCCACACCTAAAGCCTTACAACCTAAATGAAGACCTTACCACTTCTCCACACATAAAGCCTTTACAACCTAAATGACAACCTTACCACTTCTCCACACATAAAGCCTTACAACCTAAATGACAACCTTACCACTTCTCCACACATAAAGCCTTACAACCTAAATGAAGACCTTACCACTTCTCCACACATAAAGCCTTACAACCTAAATGAAGACCTTACCACTTCTCCACACCTAAAGCCTTACAACCTAAATGACAACCTTACCACTTCTCCACACCTAAAGCCTTACAACCTAAATGACAACCTTACCACTTCTCCACACATAAAGCCTTACAACCTAAATGAAGACCTTACCACTTCTCCACACATAAAGCCTTACAACCTAAATGAAGACCTTACCACTTCTCCACACCTAAAGCCTTACAACCTAAATGAAGACCTTACCACTTCTCCACACATAAAGCCTTTACAACCTAAATGACAACCTTACCACTTCTCCACACCTCAAGCCTTACAACCTAAATGAAGACCTTACCACCTCTCCACACATAAAGCCTTACAACCTAAATGAAGACCTTACCACTTCTCCACACATAAAGCCTTTACAACCTAAATGAATACCTTACCACTTCTCCACACATAAAGCCTTTACAACCTAAATGAAGACCTTACCACTTCTCCACACATAAAGCCTTACAACCTAAATGAAGACCTTACCACTTCTCCACACATAAAGCCTTTACAACCTAAATGAATACCTTACCACTTCTCCACACATAAAGCCTTTACAACCTAAATGAAGACCTTACCACTTCTCCACACATAAAGCCTTACAACCTAAATGAAGACCTTACCACTTCTCCACACATAAAGCCTTTACAACCTAAATGAAGACCTTACCACTTCTCCACACATAAAGCCTTACAACCTAAATGACAACCTTACCACTTCTCCACACATAAAGCCTTACAACCTAAATGAAGACCTTACCACTTCTCCACACATAAAGCCTTACAACCTAAATGAAGACCTTACCACTTCTCCACACCTAAAGCCTTACAACCTAAATGACAACCTTACCACTTCTCCACACCTAAAGCCTTACAACCTAAATGACAACCTTACCACTTCTCCACACATAAAGCCTTACAACCTAAATGATGACCTTACCACTTCTCCACACATAAAGCCTTACAACCTAAATGAAGACCTTACCACTTCTCCACACCTAAAGCCTTACAACCTAAATGAAGACCTTACCACTTCTCCACACATAAAGCCTTTACAACCTAAATGACAACCTTACCACTTCTCCACACCTCAAGCCTTACAACCTAAATGAAGACCTTACCCCCTCTCCACACATAAAGCCTTACAACCTAAATGAAGACCTTACCACTTCTCCACACATAAAGCCTTTACAACCTAAATGAATACCTTACCACTTCTCCACACATAAAGCCTTTACAACCTAAATGAAGACCTTACCACTTCTCCACACATAAAGCCTTACAACCTAAATGAAGACCTTACCACTTCTCCACACATAAAGCCTTTACAACCTAAATGAATACCTTACCACTTCTCCACACATAAAGCCTTTACAACCTAAATGAAGACCTTACCACTTCTCCACACATAAAGCCTTACAACCTAAATGAAGACCTTACCACTTCTCCACACATAAAGCCTTTACAACCTAAATGAAGACCTTACCACTTCTCCACACATAAAGCCTTTACAACCTAAATGACAACCTTACCACTTCTCCACACATAAAGCCTTTACAACCTAAATGACAACCTTACCACTTCTCCACACATAAAGCCTTACAACCTCAATGACAAGCCTAATTATGAGTAATATTATTCCACAGTAATAAAGCCTGAAGCAGTATTTCATCTGTCTCACGCCTGGTTGCTTATTAGGGAACCAGGGGACTGTGACATGTCTTGTGTCTGTTTGTGTCTGTTTGTGTCTATGTGTGTGTGTGTGTGTGTGTGTGTGTGTGAGTGTTTGTTTGTGTGTGTGTGTGTGTGTGCATTTCTTTGTGTGTGTGTGTGTGTGTGTGTGTACAGTGGTTTTCGCTGTCATGGTGTGTGAAATCCCCACTGAGGTGGCTCAGAGTGCTGTCATCAGCATAAATCACACACTAATCCAGATCTTATTTCATTAACACCTACATACTCCTCATCTCATCAATCAGCCTATCAGGGGGTAGCAGATGGGGGTGGGGCTGTGGGACTGGAGGGAGGGGAGAAGAAACAGGAGGGAGGGGCCAGCTGAGATGCAGTTTGGAGGAAATTGAGGGGTGGGGGCAGGTGTATACGTCAGTTGAGTGTGGATGGGTTTTGTGTGTGTGTGCGTGTGTGTGTGTGTGCGTGCATGTGCGTGTGTTTGTGTGTGTGCGTGTGTGTGTTTGTGTGTGTGCGTGCGTGCGTGTGTGTGCGTGTGTGTGTTTGTGTGTTTGTGTGTGTGTGTGCGTGCGTGTGTGTGTGCGTGTGTGTTTGTGTGAGTGTGTGTGCGTGTGTGTGTGTGTGTGTTTGTGTGAGTGTGTGTGCGTGCGTGCGTGTGTGTGTGTGCGTGTGTGTGCGCGTGTGAGCGTGTGTATGTGTGTACATGTGTGTACGTGTGTGTACGTGTGTGCGTATGTCTGTGGGAAGAGGTCTATACTCAAAGCAGAATAAGTGAAGGAGAGGAGGGGTTGTGTAAGGACACCTGTTCTCCAGTGACAGGGACCATTATAATACCTTCTCAGCTGGATTCCAGCTCTATAACTGGATCATGTCCATTATATATAATCTCTCTATTCTCCTGTCTACACCCATTCATACCCTGCTACTCCTCCATGGCTGACTCTTAGCTGGTGTAATCCTATGGTCTTCTGCGTCCCAAATGACATCCTATTTGATTTAAAGTGCATTACTTTAGGGTGCCAGTTGGGACGCATCAATTGAATGGGATATCATGCAGTGATGAAATGGCGTGTTATTTTCTCAATTTCTCCGTTCTGCAATATTCTCCTGCTGCTGCTTCAACACATTTCTGTAAGTGTGCGTTTTTCTCCTTTCTCTCTCCCTCACCAATCTGTCCATTCTCATTCTCTCATCTCTCTCCCTTCCTCCCACGTGTTGCTTTGCAAGGCCCATGGAATGCTGGCCAATCACGTCCAATCTGTCAGGAAGTGGCTATTAAAATGAGGAAGTGGAGGGAGGAGGGTGTAGAGACATCAGAATGAAGCATGACATCATTTACAGGCAGACGGTGAGGTGGGGGGGACTAGGACCCCAAACCCTAGGGGTGAAACGATTAAGATTTAAAAAAACACAAACCTCCAGTCATTCTATTGAGCAAGCTGGTGGGGTGGCAGTGGCTCTGCATCCAATGGAAAACAGTCTGATGAGATGGAGAGAGACTGTATGTATGTATGGTGAGCTTTACTCTCCACTGGCCTGAGGGAACGGCTCATACATGAGGATGATGGCCTCCTAAGACAGTTTTATGCTCGATGGTGAGGCTCGGTGTTACATACTAAGTAGGACTGCTATAGATAGGGTCATTGGTGAAGGTTGCAGACAACCGGAAAGGAGTGTGTGTGTGTGTGTGTGTGTGTGTGTGTGTGTGTGTGTGTGTGTGTGTGTGTGTGTGTGTGTGTGTGTGTGTGTGTGTGTGCGCGTGTGTGTGTGTGTGTGTGTGTGTGTGTGTGTGTGTGTGTGTGTGTGTGTGTGTGTGTGTGTGTGTGTGTGTGTGTGTGTGTGTGTGTGTGTGTGTGTGTGTGTGTGTGTGTGTGTGTGTGCGTGTGGACAAGCTGGTAGAGAACAGGAGAACTCTATCATTTCTATGGGAGAGAAAAGGTATACAGTATCTATGGTGAGCACCAGTACCTTGTAGTTAGAACTATCAAAACAGGAAGGCCAGAAATAAGAGATTTTCATGAGAAAAAACACATCACCCTCACCCTACCAATTTCTGCCATGACCTCTGACCTCCTATCCTTCCTGCTGCCTGCCATCTGTCATGACCTCAGCAACCATGGCCTCCTATCCTTCCTGCTGCCTGCCTTCTCTCATGACCTCTGACCTCCTATCCTTCCTGCTGCCTGCCTTCTGTCATGACCTCAGACCTCCTATCCTTCCTGCTGCCTGCCTTCTCTCATGACCTCAGACCTTCTATCCTTCCTGTTGCTTGCCTTCTGTCATAACCTCAGCGACCATGGCCCCCTATCCTTCCTGCTGCTTGCCTTCTGTACAAATGACCTTATCTTCTAAGTGTATGATTTGTCCCCCAGACAAGCGGCCATTTGTTTCCAGTGATGGGAGGGATTAATGTGTGTGTGTGTGTGTGTGTGTGTGTGTGTGTGTGTGTGTGTGTGTGTGTGTGTGTGTGTGTGTGTGTGTGTGTGTGTGTGTGTGTGTGTGTGTGTGTGTGTGTGTGTGTGTGTGATGTGTGTGATGGGAGTGATGAATGTGTTACCAGGGAGCACAGACCTGATTTAATCAAATGGACAATTTTCACTGACACCAACCAGATGCCTGGCCCTCTGCTCTCTCTTCTCTCGCTGCTCTCTCTCTATCTCCTTTCTTTTTCTATCAATCCTTTCTAATCTTTCTTTCTTTTTCTTTCTTTCTTTCTCCCCATCTCTCTCTATCAGCATGCTACCTTCCTATCTGCTTTATGTTGTTATGAATGCGCTGTAAGGCTCCTTCCCTGCTGTACTATGTTAATGTTGCTCTGCATGTGTTCCACTAGCCTAGCAGTGTGTCTGTCTGTTAATGCTGCTCTGCTGTGTTCAGCTAGCCTAGCGGTGTATCTGTCTGTTAATGCTGCTCTGCTGTGTTCCACTAGCCCAGCAGTGTGTCTGTCTGTTAATGCTGCTCTGCATGTGTTCAGCTAGCCTAGCGGTGTGTCTGTCTGTTAATGCTGCTCTGCTGTGTTCAGCTAGCCTAGCAGTGTGCCTGTCTGTTAATGCTGCTCCACTGTTCAGCTAGCCTAGCAGTGTGTCTGTCTGTTAATGCTGCTCTGCTGTGTTCAGCTAGCCTAGCGGTGTGTCTGTCTGTTAATGCTGCTCTGCTGTGTTCAGCTAGCCTAGCGGTGTATCTGTCTGTTAATGCTGCTCTGCTGTGTTCCACTAGCCTAGCAGTGTGTCTGTCTGTTAATGCTGCTCTGCATGTGTTCAGCTAGCCTAGCAGTGTGTCTGTCTGTTAATGCTGCTCTGCTGTGTTCAGCTAGCCTAGTGGTGTGTCTGTCTGTTAATGCTGCTCTGCTGTTCAGCTAGCCTAGCGGTGTGTCTGTCTGTTAATGCTGCTCTGCTGTGTTCAGCTAGCCTAGCGGTGTATCTGTCTGTTAATGCTGCTCTGCTGTGTTCAGCTAGCCTAGCGGTGTGTCTGTCTGTTAATGCTGCTCTGCTGTGTTCAGCTAGCCTAGCGGTGTATCTGTCTGTTAATGCTGCTCTGCCTTGTTCAGCTAGCCTAGCGGTGTGTCTGTCTGTTAATGCTGCTCTGCTGTGTTCAGCTAGCCTAGCGGTGTGTCTGTCTGTTAATGCTGCTCTGCTGTGTTCAGCTAGCCTAGCGGTGTATCTGTCTGTTAATGCTGCTCTGCTGTGTTCCACTAGCCTAGCGGTGTATCTGTCTGTTAATGCTGCTCTGCATGTGTTCAGCTAGCCTAGCGGTGTGTCTGTCTGTTAATGTTGCTCTGCATGTGTTCCACTAGCCTAGCGGTGTGTCTGTCTGTTAATGCTGCTCTGCTGTGTTCAGCTAGCCTAGCGGTGTGTCTGTCTGTTAATGCTGCTCTGCTGTGTTCAGCTAGCCTAGCGGTGTGTCTGTCTGTTAATGCTGCTCTGCTGTGTTCAGCTAGCCTAGCGGTGTATCTGTCTGTTAATGCTGCTCTGCTGTGTTCAGCTAGCCTAGCGGTGTGTCTGTCTGTTAATGCTGCTCTGCTGTTCAGCTAGCCTAGCGGTGTGTCTGTCTGTTAATGCTGCTCTGCTGTGTTCAGCTAGCCTAGCGGTGTGTCTGTCTGTTAATGCTGCTCTGCTGTGTTCAGCTAGCCTAGCGGTGTGTGTGTCTGTACCAGGCATGTTGTTGTCTCGTCTCCTGTCCTGTAAGGGCCCTCAGGACGCTCCCTCCATGTTGTGTGTAGTGTGGTATATCTCACAGACAGGTGCTGCAGATCGGACTGACAGAGCCAAATGACCTGTGAAAACAGTAAGGGGAGGAACAGGCTCGTCTCCTGGCCCCAGAGAGCAGACTCCAACGCCGGTGTGAAACATGCAGGGCTGCTCAACCATGAAGCAGCACTACATATCTGACATATCATTCTCTCACTCCTCCTCTCCTCCGTTTTTCACCCTCTCAGTAATATGCCATATTTATTTCTGTGTGAAAGACACTGAATGTTTCATGAGTGAGAGCTGCTGGACCACGGCACAGTGAGTGGTGGAAATGTGTCTGTGTGGGCAGCAACCAGCTCCTGTTGGAGTTCTCTCTCTCTCTCTCTCTCTCTCTCTCTCTCTCTCTCTCTCTCTCTCTCTCTCTCTCTCCCTCTCTCTCCCCGCCCCCTCTGTCTCTCTCTCTCTCTCTCTCTCTCTCTCTCTCTCTCTCTCTCTCTCCCCGCCCCCCCCTCTCTCTCTCTCTCTCCCTCTCTCTCTCTCTCTGTCTCTCTCCCCTCTCTCCCCCCCCCTCTCTCTCTCTCTCTCTCTGCGGTAACAGTGAAGTAGGTACATCTTGTCTGAATTGTTTGGTTACATTGGCTGCACAGCACTGCTCGCTACTTCTGAATACTGAGTCAGAAATGACTCTCATTCAGAACACTATAAGGGTATGAACGAATTCAGGAAATGAACCCTGCTGATTAGGTTTGCGACACAGAATACTTATTTTCCAATATTGAGTTCAGTTAGTGACAAGCAGATCCTTCGCTGCATTCATTCATATAAGGAATTGTTTAAAGGGTGACGGAGGTGATGAGTTTGGACAAAATGACATGTGGATCGCTAGTGAAGTTGGTGTGTTAAACAATTACTAAACCTATATATATCTATATATTTTTTAAGCAGAGCTGAAAACAGAGAGGGAGAGACAGAGAGGCAAACAGAGTGAAAGAGAGAGAGAGATCCAGATCGAGAGAGAAAGAATGAGAGAGAATATTTACATTAAATATCTGAGGTTGAGTGATCTACTTCAGCCTGCTCCCTTCCTCCATCCCCTTCCATATCCAACCCCTTCACAGAGAGAAGACTTCACAGCTCTCTGGTCTGTTGTCTTCAGGGGATGAGCAGATAAGGCCTCTCCATCTCTCCCCACTCCCCAAGGCCTCACCATCTCTCCTCTTCCTCAGGCCTCTCCATCTCTCCCCACTCCCCAAGGCCTCTCCATCTCTCCTCTTCCTCAGGCCTCTCCATCTCTCCCCACTCCCCAAGGCCTCTCCATCTCTCCTCTTCCTCAGGCCTCTCCATCTCTCCCCACTCCCCAAGGCCTCTCCATCTCTCCTCTTCTTCAGGCCTCTCCATCTCCCCACTCCCCAAGGCCTCTCCATCTCTCCTCTTCCTCAGGCCTCTCTGTCTCTCCCCACTCCCCAAGGCCTCTCCATCTCTCCCCACTCCCCAAGGCCTCTCCATCTCTCCTCTTCCTCAGGCCTCTCCATCTCTCCCCACTCCCCAAGGCCTCTCCATCTCTCCTCTTCTTCAGGCCTCTCCATCTCTCCCCACTCCCCAAGGCCTCTCCATCTCTCCTCTTCCTCAGGCCTCTCCATCTCTCCCCACTCCCCAAGGCCTCTCCATCTCTCCCCACTCCCCAAGGCCTCTCCATCTCTCCTCTTCCTCAGGCCTCTCCATCTCTCCCCACTCCCCAAGGCCTCTCCATCTCTCCTCTTCCTCAGGCCTCTCCATCTCTCCCCACTCCCCAAGGCCTCTCCATCTCTCCTCTTCCTCAGGCCTCTCCATCTCTCAACACTCCCCAAGGCCTCTCCATCTCTCCTCTTCTTCAGGCCTCTCCATCTCTCCCCACTCCCCAAGGCCTCTCCATCTCTCCTCTTCCTCAGGCCTCTCCATTTCTCCTCTTCTTCAGGCCTCTCCATCTCTCCCCACTCCCCAAGGCCTCTCCATCTCTCCTCATCCTCAGGCCTCTCCATCTCTCCCCACTCCCCAAGGCCTCTCCATCTCTCCTCTTCCTCAGGCCTCTCCATTTCTCCTCTTCCTCAGGCCTCTCCATCTCCCCACTCCCCCAGGCCTCTCCATCTCTCCTCTTCCTCAGGCCTCTCCATCTCTCCTCTTCCTCAGGCCTCTCCATCTCTCCTCTTCCTCAGGCCTCTCTATCTCTCAACACTCCCCAGGCCCAGAGGCTATAGTATACACTGCATTTGATAAGTATTCAGACCCCTTGAGACCCCCACATTTTGTTACGTTACAGCCTTATTCTAAAATGGATTAAATAAAAACATCCTCATCATCTACACACAATACCGCATGATGATAAAGCAAAAACAGGTTTTTAGAAACTTTTGCAAATTTATAAAAAACAACAAAAAAGCAGAAATACCTTATTTACACACGTATTCAGACCCTTTGCTATGAGACTCGAAATTGAGCTCAGGTGCATCCTGCTTCCATTGATTGGAGTCCACCTGTGGTAAATTCAATTGATTGGACATGATTTGGAAAGGCACACACCTGTCTATATAAGGTCCCACATTTCTGAGCAAAAAAACAAAGCCATGAGGTTGAAGGAATTGTCCATAGACCTCCGTGACAGGATTGTGTCTTGGCACAGATCTGAGGGAAGGTACCAAAACATTTCTGCAGCACGGTGGCCTCCATCATTCTTAAATGAAAGAAGTTTCAAGCCACCAAAACTCTTCCTAGAGCTGGCCGCCCGACCAAACTGAGCAATCAGACCTTTATAGTACAGTGGCCAGACAGAAGCCATTTCTCAGTAAAAGAAACATGACCGCTTGCTTGGAGTTTGCTCAAAAGGCACCTAAAGACTCATAGACCATGAGAAACAAGATTCTCTGTTATGATGAAACCAAGATTGACCTCTTTGGCCTGAATGCCAAGCGTCACGTCTGGAGGAAACCTGGCATCATCCTTATGGTGAAGCATTGTGGTGGCAGTATCATGCTGTGGGGATGTTTTTCAGAGGCAGGGACTGTGAAACTAATCAGGATCGAGGCAATGATGAACGGAGCAAAGTTCAGAGATCCTTCAGAGAAACCTGCTTTAGAGTGCTCAGGACCTCAGACTGGGGTGTACAATGACCCTAAGCACACAGCGGCTGTGTAAGGGCTATTTGACCAATAAGGAGAGTGATGGTGCTGCATCAGATGAACTGGCCTCCACAATCAACCGACCTCAACCCAATTGAGATGGTTTGGGATGAGTTGGACCGCAGAGTGAAGGAAAAGCAGCCAACAAGTGCTCAGCATATGTGGGAACTCCTTCAAGACTGCTGGAAAAGTATTCCAGGTGAAGCTGGTTGAGAGAATGCCAAGAGTGTGCAAAGCTGTCATCAAGGCAAAGGGTGGCTAATTTGAAGAATCTCAAGTATAAAATACATTTTGATTTGTTTAACACTTTTTTGTTACTACATGATTCCATACGTGTTATTTCATAGTTTTGATGTCTTCATTATTATTCTACATTGTAGAAAAAAGTCAAAATAAAGAAAAACCCTGAGTAGGGGTGTGATAACTTTTGACTGGAACAATAGCTGTGCAGCGCGCTCCCCATCCAACCTGACAGAGCTTGAGAGGATCTGCAGAGAAGAATGGAAGAACTCCCCAAATACAATTGTGCCAAGCTTGTAGCATCATACCCAAGAAGCCTCAAGGCTGTAATCACTGCCAAAGGTGCTTCAACAAAGTACTGAGTAAAGGGTTTGAAAAATAAAGAAAGTTCTATACGTTTGCTAAAATGTCCAAAAACCTGCTTTTGTTTTGTCATTATGGGGTGTTGTGTGTAGATTGAGGAGGAAAAAAATACAATTTTGTCAATTTTAGAATAATGCTGAAACATAACAATATGTGAAAAAGTCAAGGGGTCTGAATACTTTCTGAAAACACTGTTTCTGGACTGGATCACCAGGAGCAACATGATCCAGTTTCTGGGCCTGTTATCACCCAGGGAACAGAGAGACAGCTAGAACACTACTTTAAGAACATGCCCCACACATAGCAAGAGAAGAAGAGAGAATAACATGTTCATGTGTAAATGTTCATTTCCTGTAGCATGTTTTCCTCTCCCTGCACTGTGGAAATGTTCATTTCCTGTAGCATGTTTTCCTCTCTCTGCACTGTGTAAATGTTCATTTCCTGTAGCATGTTTTCCTCTCTCTGCACTGTGGAAATGTTCATTCCAGTGAGATGAAGTAATGACTTGGAAGGAGACTCTATAATCAACGGTTCAATCAATCATTCAACCAAAGATTGTCTTCATTTAACAAGATGATGTTATCCACATAAAGATCAACCCACCACATCTCAACCCTATTAACATACAGCAGGCTCATCTATCACTGGAGTGTAACAGGACACTCACTGACTGGTCAGACATATTACATGCTAATGGTTTTTGTCATCAGGCTCAGCACAGTAGGCTGCCATGTCACTGTAAGACCCTGGACGCTGATGGGAGTGTGTGTGTGTGTGTGTGTGTGTTGTGTGCTTGCATGTGTTGAGCATACACTGCCTCACTGTATTCAGAAGCATTAACAGTGTTGGCCCATTGTGCTTAGTGTTATATGAATCCTTCAGTACACTATGAACCCCCACCTTTCACTGGTTTATAAATGTCGGCCAACAATGCCCTCAGTTAGGATGTGGGTCACACCTATAGTACACACTGTAAATTACAGTAACTACTAGAATAATACAGTAACTACTAGAATAATAAGGTAACTATTAGAATAATACAGTAACTACTAGAATAATACAGTAACTACTAGAACAATAAGGTAACTATTAGAATAATACAGTAACTACTAGAATAATACAGTAACTACTAGAACAATAAGGTAACTATTAGAATAATACAGTAACTACTAGAATAATACAGTAACTATTAGAATAATACAGTAACTACTAGAATAATGTAGTAACTATTAGAATTATGCAGTAACTACTAGAACAATACAGTAACTATTAGAATAATACAGTAACTACTATAATAATATAGTAACTATTAGAATATTACAGTAACTACTAGAACAATACAGTAGTTACTAGAACAATACTATAACTGCTAGAATAATACAGTGACAACTAGAATAATACAGTAACAACTAGAATAATACAGTAGCTATTAGAATAATACAGTAACTACTAGAATAATACAGTAGCTATTAGAATAATACAGTAACTACTAGAATAATACAGTAACTACTAGAATAATACAGTAGCTATTAGAATAATACAGTAACTACTAGAATAATACAGTAACTACTAGAACAATACAGTAGTTACTAGAACAATACTATAACTGCTAGAATAATACAGTAACAACTAGAATAATACAGTAACAACTAGAATAATACAGTGGCTAGTAGCTGAGCCTGAGCCAGACAATGTTCTCAAGGCTTCTGGAAAGAAATGCTGTCGGCAGGCTCAACTGGTGTCGCTCATTCAGCCAACAGAAACTTTTAACCGGTTCTCCCCATTAAGCAACGAGTCTGAGTCAGAGGCCGAGCCTTCTCAGGTCTCTCCTCCACCCGAAGCCTCCCACCATTAGCTCTGAAAAATGTAAAACCCTAGTCATTGGCAAATCCATTATCCACAATATAGTGGTGTGTACAGGGATATTGTTATCCACGTCGGCACCAACGATGTTAGGATGAAACAGTCAGAGGTCACCAAGCTCAACATAGCTTCAGCGTGTAAATTTGCTAGAAAGATGTGTCGGCATCTAGTATTTGTTTCTGGCCCCCTCCCAGTTCGGGGGAGTGATGAGCTCTACAGCAGAGTCTCTGGCCCCCTCCCAGTTAGGGGGAGTGATGAGCTCTACAGCAGAGTCTCTGGCCCCCTCCCAGTTAGGGGGAGTGATGAGCTTTACAGCAGAGTCTCTGGCCCCTCCCAGTTAGGGGGAGTGATGAGCTCTACAGCAGAGTCTCTGGCCCCTCCCAGTTAGGGGGAGTGATGAGCTCTACAGCAGAGTCTCTGGCCCCCTTCCAGTTAGGGGAGTGATGAGCTCTACAGCAGAGTCTCTGGCCCCCTCCCAGTTAGGGGGAGTGATGAGCTCTACAGCAGAGTCTCTGGCCCCCTCCCAGTTAGGGGGGGTGATGAGCTCTACAGCAGAGTCTCTGGCCCCCTCCCAGTTAGGGGGAGTGATGAGCTCTACAGCAGAGTCTCTGGCCCCCTCCCAGTTAGGGGGAGTGATGAGCTCTCCAGCAGAGTCTCTGGCCCCTCCCAGTTAGGGGGAGTGATGAGCTCTACAGCAGAGTCTCACAACTCAATCGCTGGTTGAACACTGTTTTCGGCACCTCCCAAAATATATAATTTGTAGATAATTGGCCCTCTTTCTGGGACTCACCCACAAACAGGACAAAGCCTGGCCTGCTGAGGAGTGATGGACTCCATCCTAGCTGAAGGAGTGCTCTCATCTCATCTATGAACATAGACAGGGCTCTAACTCCCCTAGCTCCACAATGACATAGGGTGCAGGACAGGCAGCAGGCTGCTAGCCAGCCTGCCAGCTTAGTGGAGTCTGCCACTAGCATAGTCAGTGTAGTCAGCTCAACTATCCCCATTGAGACCGTGTCTGTGCCTCGATCTAGGTTGGGCAAAACTAAGCATGGCGGTGTTCGCCTTAGCAATCTCACTAGAATAAAGACCTCCTCCGTTCCTGTCATTATTGAAAGAGATTATAATATCTCACATCTATAAATAGGGATACTTAATGTTAGATCCCTCACTTCTCAAAATTTGGGGAAAAGCTGTTGCGCAGCAACTCACTACCTTCCCAAAGACAAATAATGTACATGAAACGCTTCAGTCTGGTTTTAGAACCCATAATAGTACTGAGACTGCACTTGTGATGGTGGTAAATTACCTTTTAATGGCGTCAGACCAAGGCTCTGCATCTGTCCTCGTGCTCCTAGACCTTAGTGCCAATTTTGACACCATCGATCACCACATTCTTTTGGAGAGATTGGAAACCTTAATTGGTCAACACGGTCAAGTTCTGGCCTGGTTTAGATCTTATCTGTCGGAAACTTAGCAGTTTGTCCCTGTATGTTTCGGTGTTCCTCAAAGTTCTGTTTTAGGACCACTATTGTTTTCACTATACATTCTACCTCTTGGAGATGTCATTCAGAAACACATACACTTTCACTGCTATGCGGATGACACACAGCTGTAAATTCTTTCTAAGTGTCACTCAGAAGGATTCTAGTCTTTTGAAGGGCAGCTTTTTTCCATCTTCATAACATTGCAAAAATCAGAAACATTTTGTTCAAAAATGATGTAGAAATGCTAATCCATGCTTTTGTCACTTCAATATTAGACTACTGCAAGGCTTTACTCTCCGGCTACCTGGATAAAGCACTAAATAAACTTCAATTGGGTCTAAACACGGCTGCTAGAATCTTGACTAGAACTCCAAAATGTTATCATATTACTCCAGTGCTAGCACAGCCCCCACACCACTAGAGGGATATCCACAGACCACCAACTTACTACCCTGAGACAAGGCTGAGTACAGCACTCGAAGATCTCCTCCTCTGCATGAGCCACAGAGCGAGCAAAACCGGACAGGAAGATCACATCAGTGACTCAACCACAGTGTCCCCTGACCCTCCTTGTCTCAGCCTCCAGTATCTATGCTGCAATAGTCCATGTGCCCGGGGGCAAGGGTCAGTCTGATATATCTGGTGTAATTCTTATCTGGTGTCCTGTGTGAATTTAAGTATGCTCTAATTCTCTCTCTTTCACTCTCTCCCTCCCCTCCCGGAGGACTGAGCCTGAGGACCATGCCTCAGGACTACCTGGCCTGATGACTCCTGGCTGTCTGCAGTCCTGGTTGTGGTTGTGTTGCTGCTCCAGTTTCAACTGTAATGCCTGTGGCTATGAAACCTTGACCTGTTCACCGGACGTGCTACCTTGTCCCGGACCTGCTGTTTACGACTCTCCCTCTCCCTTTCTCTCTCTCTCTCTCTCCCTCTCTCTCTCTCCCTTTCCCTATCTCTCTCTCTCTCCCTCTCTCTCTCCTTTTCCCTATCTCTCTCCCTTTCTCTCTCTCTCTCCCTTTCCCTATCTCTCTATCTCTCTCTCCCTCTCTCTCTCTCCTTTTCCCTATCTCTCTCCCTTTCTCTCTATCTCCCTCTCTCTCTCTCTCCCTCTCTCTCTCCCTCTCCCTCTCCCTCTCTCTCTCTCCCTTTCCCTATCTCTCCCTCTCTCTCTCTCTCCCTCTCCCTCTCTCTCTCCCTCTCTCTGTCTCTCTCTCTCTCCCTCTCCCTCTCTCTCCCTCTCTCCCTTTCCCTATCTCTCTCCCTCTCCCTCTCTCTCTCTCCCTCTCTCTCTCTCTCTCTCTCCCTTTCCTTATCTCTCCCTCTCTATTGCACCTGCTTCCACGACCTCTGAATGCTCGGCTATGAAAAGCCAACTGACATTTATTCCTGAGGTACTGACCTGTTGAACCCTCTACAACCACTGTGATTTTTATTTGACCCTGCTGGTCATCTATGAACGTTTGAAGAACAGCCAGAAGAGGACTGGCCACCCCTCAGAGCCTGGTTTCTTTCTTGGTTTCTTCCTAGGCTCCTGCCTTTCTAGGGACATTTTCCTCCCCCCCCCTTCTCTATCCTGACAGCTCATAGAGCATTAGGAATACTGTCTCTCTCCTTTTTTCTCTCTACCCCCCCTCCTCCCCTCTATCCTCCCCTTCTCTCCAGATTAATTAACCTTCCCACTGTCTGTTTACTCAATAGCACTAAATATCCCGCCTCGACACGTCATCCGCATAAATTACGAACATTTTAATTTGGAGAAGCAATCAATGAGCAGCAGAGCACTTGTTTTCCGAGCTTCTGACTCTGCATGGGAGATTTACAAGGGCTCCCTCTCTTTTCCACTCGTTGGGCTTGACTTGTTGATTTAGTTTGCCATTAGTGATGACTTCCTCAAGTGTTGCCTCTCCATTGTAACAAATCACTTAGTTTTGAGAAAGAATTTACATTGACATTTTAGTCGTTGAGCAGCTTAACCAGAGCGACTCACAGGAACAGTTAGGTTAAATGATTTTTCACCTAGTCGGCTAAGGAATTTGAACCAGGGACCTTTCAGTTACTGGCCCAACACCAGGGTAGCGGGGTAGCAGGGCATTAAGGTAGCAGGGCATTAGGGAAGCAGGGTAGCAGGGTATTAGGGTAGAAGGGTAGCAGGGTATTAGGGTAGCAGGGTATTAAGGTAGCAGGGTAGCAGGGTATTAGGGTAGCAAGGTAGCAGGATATTAGGGTAGCAGGGCATTAAGGTAGCAGGGCATTAGGGTAGCAGGGTAGCAGGGTATTAGGGTAGCAAGGTATTAGGGTAGCAGGGTAGCAGGGTATTAAGGTAGCAGGGCAGCAGGGTATTAGGGTAGCAGTGTTGCAGGGTAGCAGGGCAGCAGGGTATTAGGGTAGCAGGGTGGCATGGTATTAGGGTACCAGGTTGGCAGGGTATTAGGGTAGCAGGGAAGCAGGGAATTAGGGTATCAGGGTATTATGGTAGCAGGATAGCAGGACAATAGGGTATTATGTTAGATTGGTAGCAGAGTATTATGGTAGCAGGGCAGCAGGGTAGAAGGATATTAGGGTAGCAGAATAGCAGGGTATCAGGGTATTATGGTAGATGGGTAGCAGGGTATTATGGTAGCAGGGTATTTGGGTAGGAGGTTATTAGGGTAGCAGGTTATTAGGGTAGGAGGTTATTAGGGTAGCAGGTTATTAGGGTAGGATGTTATTAGGTTAGCAGGGTATTAGGTTAGGAGGTTATTAGGGTAGCAGGGTAGCAGGGTATTATGGTAGCAGGGTATTATGTAGCAGGGGAGCAGGGTGGTAGGGTAGCAGGGTATTATGGTAGCAGGGTAGCAGGGTATTATGGTAGCAGGGTATCAGGGTATCAGGGTATTAGAGCAGCAGGGTAGCAGGGTAGCAGGGAAGAAGGGTATTATGGGTAGCAGGGTAGCCAGGTAGCAGGGTATTATGGTAGCACGGTAGCATGGTATTATGGTAGCAGGGTAGCAGGGCAGCAGGGTATTATGGTAGCACGGTAGCATGGTATTATGGTAGCAGGGTAGCAGGGTAGCAGGGCAGAAGGGTATTATGGAAGCAGGGTAGCAGGGTAGAAGGGTATTATGGTAGCAGGGTAGCAGGGTGGTATTTTATCATTCAAGTGTGCAGCAGTGTTATTGAAATCTGTGAAGGCAAACAGACATTTCCTGCTCTTTACATTTCCACACTGTCTCATAAATGCGCGCACACACACACACACACACACACACACACACACACACACACACACACACACACACACACACACACACACACACACACACACACACACACACACACACACACACACACACACACGCACACACGCACGCACGCACGCACGCACGCACGCACACACCATGTGAGATAGTAACCCCTGAACTTCCCAAATGTCAAGCATATTGGTATATTACAGCTGGCCTATATCCTACTGTCTGTAGATGAGAGATTGAGAAACTGAGACTGTAGAGAGATTGAGAAAATGACACTGTAGAGAGATTGAGAAACTGAGACTGTAGAGAGATTGAGAAAATGACACTGGAGAGAAATTGGGAAACTGACACTGTAGAGAGATTAAGAAAATGACACTGTAGAGAGATTAAGAAAATTACACTGTAGAGAGATTGGGAAACTGACACTGTAGAGAGATTGAGAAAATGACACTGGGGAGAGATTGGGAAACTGACACTGTAGAGAGATTGAGAAAATGACACTGTAGAGAGAATGAGAAAATGAGACTGGAGAGAGATTGGGAGAAGCTGGAAGTTAGATGTCCTTCCAGGTCTTAGATGTCCTTCCAGTTCTTAGATGTCCTTCCAGTCCTTAGATGTCCTTCCAGGTCTTAGATGTCCTTCCAGGTCTTAGATGTCCTTCCAGTTCTTAGATGTCCTTCCAGTCCTTAGATGTCCTTCCAGGTCTTAGATGTCCTTCCAGGTCTTAGATGTTCTTTGTTGATTTATCTTGTCTGAAGTACCTTTCTTCTATAAAGCACTTCTTCAGTTCCCCTTTACAACGGCTTCATCATTTGTTTCATGTGTCTCCTGGATCAAAATTGGGGTCTATATAGGCTGAAGTATGTTACATCTCACTCATATAGTTGTGTGGTGAAACTAGGCTTGAGGGTGTGTGTGGTGAAACTAGGCTTGAGGGTGTACCTGGTGAAACTAGGCTTGAGGGTGTGTGTGGTGAAACTAGGCTTAAGGGTGTGTGTGGTGAAACTAGGCTTGAGGGTGTGCGTGGTGAAACTAGGCTTGAGGGTGTGTGTGGTGAAACTAGGCTTGAGGGTGTGTGTGGTGAAACTAGGCTTGAGGGTGTGCATGGTGAAACTAGGCTTGAGGGTGTGCATGGTGAAACTAGGCTTGAGGGTGTGCATGGTGAAACTAGGCTTGAGGATGTGCGTGGTGAAACTAGGCTTGAGGGTGAGCATGGTGAAACTAGGCTTGAGGGTGTGCGTGGTGAAACTAGGCTTGAGGGTGTGCTTGTGGAAACTAGGCTTGAGGGTGTGCGTGGTGAAACTAGGCTTGAGGGTGTGCTTGTGGAAACTAGGCTTGAGGGTGTGCATGGTGAAACTAGGCTTGAGGATGTGCGTGGTGAAACTAGGCTTGAGGGTGTGCATGGTGAAACTAGGCTTGAGGGTGTGCGTGGTGAAACTAGGCTTGAGGGTGTGCTTGTGGAAACTAGGCTTGAGGGTGTGCATGGTGAAACTAGGCTTGAGGGTGTGCATGGTGAAACTAGGCTTGAGGGTGTGCATGGTGAAACTAGGCTTGAGGGTGTGCTTGTGGAAACTAGGCTTGAGGGTGTGCTTGTGGAAACTAGGCTTGAGGGTGTGCGTGGTGAAACTAGGCTTGAGGGTGTGCGTGGTGAAACTAGGCTTGAGGGTGTGCGTGGTGAAACTAGGCTTGAGGGTGTGCTTGGTGAAACTAGGCTTGAGGGTGAGCTTGGGGAAACTAGGCTTGAGGGTGTGCGTGGTGAAACTAGGCTTGAGGCTGTGCGTGGTGAAACTACGGGTCCATCTCATAGCCTAAGGCAGCAGAATGGGTTCATCTCATAGCCTAAGGCAGCAGAATGGGTTCATCTCATAGCCTAAGGCAGCAGAATGGGTTCATCTCATAGCCTAAGGCAGCAGAATGGGTCCATCTCATAGCCTAAGGCAGCAGAATGGGTCCATCTCATAGCCTAAGGCAGCAGAATGAGATATCGATTTTTATTTGACTGTTAATAACAGAACTACTGGAGCAACAGTTTGAGACTAATAAATACTATTCAGATAAAAAGATGTGATTAAATATACAAGTCTGTGAGTAGACAGGGAGTGGAAAATATGGGTAAAAAACCTGTCTATTCTTGTGTTGTTTAACTTAAGGTCCAATCTCATCAGTATTTTATCAATTATTTACATCCAACATTATTATGATGAAGGCAACACACTGAAGAATCCTGGGCTCTTGAGGCTCTGTTTTGCTGTATAAAAGTACATGAACTGAGGTCAGTATAATAACTTCAGAGACACTGTGTGGACTGAGCAATCTGAACACAGAGGCCCTACTTCAGAGCCAGCATCTTCCCCCACTCACCCATCCTCTCCCCCACTCCCACAGCCTCACCCAGCCCCACTCACACAATATCAAATGGGACATGATTTCTATTTGAAACTACGGAGATCACAGTCTCCTCTCTCTCTGACAGCCTTGTTGGTTGAGGCGTCCAAGGAGAGACAACGCTCTGAGATGAGAACAGAACAACTGTCTGTCTGTTATAAATAATGATGATATTACTCAAGGATGGGTGAAACTACACAGGGATGGGTGATACTACACAGGGATGGGTGATACTACACAGGGATGGGTGATACTACACAGGGATGGGTGAAACTACACAGGGATGGGTGATACTACACAGGGATGGGTGATACTACACAGGGATGGGTGATACTACACAGGGATGGGTGAAACTACACAGGGATGGGTGATACTACACAGGGATGGGTGATACTACACAGGGATGGGTGAAACTACACAGGGATGGGTGATACTACACAGGGATGGGTGATACTACACAGGGATGGGTGATACTACACAGGGATGGGTGATACTACACAGGGATGGGTGATACTACACAGGGATGGGTGATACTACACAGGGATGGGTGATACTACACAGGGATGGGTGATACTACACAGGGATGGTGAAACTACACAGGGATGGGTGATACTACACAGGGATGGGTGATACTACACAGGGATGGGTGATACTACACAGGGATGGGTGATACTACACAGGGATGGGTGAAACTACACAGGGATGGGTGATACTACACAGGGATGGGTGATACTACACAGGGATGGGTGATACTACACAGGGATGGGTGATACTACACAGGGATGGGTGATACTACACAGGGATGGGTGAAACTACACAGGGATGGGTGATACTACACAGGGATGGGTGATACTACACAGGGATGGGTGATACTACACAGGGATGGGTGATACTACACAGGGATGGGTGAAACTACACAGGGATGGGTGATACTACACAGGGGTGGGTGATACTACACAGGGATGGGTGAAACTACACAGGGATGGGTGATACTACACAGGGATGGGTGATACTACACATAGATGGGTGACACTACACAGGGGTGGGTGAAACTATACAGGGGTGGGTGATACTACGCAGTGATGGGTGATACTACACAGGGATGGTGAAACTACACAGGGATGGGTGATACTACACAGGGATGGGTGATACTACACAGGGATGGGTGATACTACACAGGGATGGGTGATACTACACAGGGATGGGTGAAACTACACAGGGATGGGCGATACTACACATGGATGGGTGACACTACACAGGGGTGGGTGAAACTATACAGGGGTGGGTGATACTACGCAGTGATGGGTGATACTACACAGGGATGGGTGATACTACACAGGGATGGGTGATACTACACAGGGATGGGTGATACTACACAGGGATGGGTGATACTACACATAGATGGGTGACACTACACAGGGGTGTGTGAAACTATACAGGGGTGGGTGATACTACACAGGGGTGGGTGATACTACACAGGGGTGGGTGATACTACGCAGTGATGGGTGATACTACACAGGGATGGGTGATACTACACATAGATGGGTGACACTACACAGGGGTGTGTGAAACTATACAGGGATGGATGATACTACACAGGAATGGGTGAAACTACACAGCACGAACAGCAAATTCAAAACACAATCTTTTCAAAGGATACAGTTATCACACACGAGACGCAATAGAACGCGATTAACACCATCAAATGGCAAAAGCAATAATCTCTGACATCTAAAAAG
This sequence comes from Oncorhynchus masou masou, assembly GCF_036934945.1. NCBI lineage: Eukaryota > Metazoa > Chordata > Actinopteri > Salmoniformes > Salmonidae > Oncorhynchus > Oncorhynchus masou. The sequence goes on from NW_027006276.1 coordinate 29,428, forward strand.
ACATCTAACAGTCTCTCAACGGGAATGTTCTCCTCCTCTCCCTCCCCCTTCCACTCTCCACGGTAAACAGAGAGAGCATCATGACAAATTACTCAACATTCTATAAATAAAGCAGGATCAGCACTCTACACACCACCAATGCTCTCTGACGTAAAGAGAGGCCTGTGGCCCAGCGGCATCTGTCTGAGTGTGTGTGTGTGTGTGTGTGTGTGTGTGTGTGTGTGTGTGTGTGTGGTGTGCCGTGCCGTGCCAGAGTGGGCTCTTCTCTCTCTTCCACTGCCATGTAAATTTGGGACACTTAGCCACCAGCTGGTACCATTCCTTTGGTGCCGCTGGCAACACGACACCGGCATGGATGAGCTATCACTATACCAACCACTCCATGTAATGCCAGTTAGAGAGCCGTGCGAAACCCAAATCCCTACACCAGTGGAGGCTCCTCAGAGGAGGAAGGGGAGGACCATCAACCTCAGTGAATTAGATAAAACTATACAAAATATAATCACATCACCAAATAATCGATTAAAACATACAATTTTGCAATGAAGGTCTACAGTAGCCTCGACAGCACTCTGGGTGGCACCATGGTGTAGCCAGAGGACAGCTAGCTTCCATCCTCCTCTGGGTACATTGACTTACATACAAAACCTAGGGGGCTCATGATTCTCACCCCCTTCCATAGACTTACACAGTAATTATGATAACTTCCGGAGGACTTCCTCCAACCTATCAGAGCTCTGACAGCATGAACTGACATGTTGTCCACCCAATCAAAGGACCAGAGAATTAATCTAGTACTGAAAGTAGAAGCTACAGCTAGCTAGCACTGCAGTGCATAAAATGTAGTTGACTCAAAGAGAGAGAAATAATATAGTTGAACAGTTTTGAACAAATACATTTCTTCCAAAATGAAGGAGAAGCAAGATTTCATCATTTTTTTCAACTTTCATTTTCACTTACTTAGTTATCGGATCCAGCGTGCTAGTTTAGCCTATTTAAACACTCTGCTCAAACAGAGGGATGCTATGTTAGCTAGCTGGCTATGACAGGGGGATGCTATGTTAGCTAGCTGGCTAATTAGCTATGTTGACTGTGACGTTACTTTTTAAACTTTTTTTACCTTTATTTTACTAGGCAAGTCAGTTAAGAACAAATTCTTATTTTCAATGATGGCCTACCGGGGAACAATGGGTTAACTGCCTTGTTCAGGGGCAGAACAACAGATTTGTACCTTGTCAGCTCGGGGATATGATCTTGCAACCTTTCGGCTACTAGTCCAACACTTTAACCACTAGGCTACCCTGCCACCCCACCCTATATTTTTGTTCACCTGATCACAAACAGCTGATGTGTTGTGCATTGAAGTCCTCAAGCAAAGGGAAAATGTGACAAAAGGAAAGCGCATATGTGCAAGAAGGAATACAATGTGGCTGCTATGAAAGTGAACTGTGTTGACATGTGATCATGGGTGTGGATTCATTCCACCGATTCTGTTGAAAAAATTTAGCAAACGGAATGAAACAGCAATAAACATACTTGAATTTGTCCAACTCTTGTTTTCAAAAGTTTGCATCAGCTAGATGCAGGCAAGAGTGTGCAAGGCAATATTGAATGTGTCACTGTCTGTCCATGTGTCACTGTCTGTCACCTCGAATTTGTCTATTGACCTGTGTGCACCTACATTGTAAACTTTCATTCATAGGCTAGGTTCTATCAACCTCATGATGGGAATAGGGAATATTAGAGTATCATGTAGGAGTCTAAACCTATTGCTGTTACATCCAATACATCCAATATGCTGTCATAGAAATAAGGCCATCCTCGCTCATCTTAAACGGCATCGACCACCACTGCCCTATACACCACCCCCCCCCACACACACACACCCCCCCCCACACACACACTCACACACACACACACACACACACACACACACACACACACACACACACACACACACACACACACACACACACACACACACACACACACACACACACACACACACACACACACACACACACACACACACACACACACACACACACACACACACACACACACACACACACACACAGTCAGTCAGTGCCAGTACTCCTCAGTAAGAGGTGGAATGTCCCACCACCTCACGCTTGGTAGAAACTAAAGTTGACTTCAGATTTCAGCCAGCAGCACCACCCTGTATCCCACTGCTGGCTCTGATCAGTCCTGTTCAGTCCCTGGATGGGAGAACAGATGCTGCTGGAAGTGGTGTTGGAGGGCCTCTTCCCTCTGTTCAAAAACAAATGTCCCACTTGTCACACCCTGACCATAGTTTACTTTGTATGTTTCTATGTTTTGGTTGGTCAGGGTGTGATCTGAGTGGGCATTCTATGTTGGATGTCTTGTTTGTCTATTTCTATGTCTGGCCTGATATGGTTCTCAATCAGAGAGATGTGTTAGTCATTGTCTCTGATTGGGAACCATATTTAGGTAGCCTGGGTTTCACTGTGTGTTTGTGGGTGATTGTTCCTGTCTCTGTGTTTTGCATCAGATAGGACTGTTTTAGGTTTTCGCAAGTTTGTTGTTTTGTTAGTTTATTGTTGTACAGTTTCTTTATTAAAGTATAATGAATAACAACCACGCTGCATTTTGGTCCGCCTCTCCTTCTACAGACGAAAGCCGTGACACCACTGCCCAAGGACATTGATTGGGGACATTGTCGGATGGGACTTTAAACTCTCTGTGGTGACTAAAGATCCCTTGACACTTATCGTAAGAGTATGGGTGTTAACCTCTGTGTCCTGGCTAAATTCCCAATCTGGCCCACAAACAATCACGGTCACCTAATCATTCCCAGCTTCTAAGTGGCTCATTCGTCCCCCCTCCTCTCCCCTGTAACTATTCCTCAGGTTGTTGCTGTAAATGAGAATGTGTTCAGTCAACTTACCTGGTTAATGAATACAATGCAATCTAGAGTGTGTCAGAAAAGGGCAATGACTTTGAATACGTCTTCTGATGAAAACAACATACAGTCCTGAAGTCAGAACGTTGTCTGTTTCATACCCAGGCGCAGGGTAACAAAGGCTGCTCT
>NW_027006276.1:42500-65000 GCF_036934945.1 Oncorhynchus masou masou
TCTATATTAATGTCTACATTGTTGTCTACATTGTTGTCTACATTGTTCTCTATATTAATGTCTACATTGTTGTAAACATTGTTCTCTATATTAATGTCTACATTGTTGTAAACATTGTTCTCTATATTAATGTCTACATTGTTGTCTACATTGTTGTCAACATTGTTTTCTACATTGTAGTCTACATTGTTGTCAACATTGTTTTCTACATTGTAGTCTACATTGTTGTCAACATTGTTGTCTACATTGTTGTCTACATTGTTGTAAACATTGTTGTCTACATTGTTGTCTACATTGTTGTCTACATTGTTGCTTTGGCAATATTGACACAACGGTTTTCATGCCAATAAAGCAGCTTGAGTTTGAGAGAGAGAGAAAGACAGAGAGAAAGGCACAGAGAGACAGAGAAAGGCAGAGAGAAAGGCAGAGAGAGAGAGAAAGGCAGAGAGAAAGACAGAGAGAGAGAAATACAGAGAGAAAGGCACAGAGAGACAGAGAAAGGCAGAGAGTGAGAAAGGAGAAAGAGAGATGAGAGAGGAGAGAGAGGCAGAGGTCACGATCAGATGAGCTCCTGCATTTTTCAGCATTTTCTTTAAAAAAGATAGATTTGGAGTTAGATAAACTTGGATTTTTTGTCAGGAACACATACTGGATTCTACCCTCTACAACATAACCCCCACTTCAAATCAAAACTTAAAACCTACAACCTGATTTTGGACGGAATTACGGAATCACCTGGAAGGTTCACAACTACCAAGATTTATTTCTCTATACAGCAAATTCTCTGGAAAACAACAGAAACCTGAAAACACCATCCAACCTGGAACTGAGTGAGTAATGTTTAGTCTGAAACGATATTTTATCTCCAAAAGCCAAGAAGAAAAATACACAACATTACTTTATAAGGACTGAATTCTAACATAATTCTGCCAAGCTTGATACAGCTTCAACTAGCACTGACGTGTCAAGTGAAAGGTGTCAAAGCCCATTAGCCCAACAATGGCAGAGTCTAACAGTCTACCCCAACCAAATGGAGAGGCCTTAGAAGCTCCCTCCCGCTGTTCAGAGGTAATTAAAATACAGTACGCTTTGCATGTACATTTACATTTACATTTAAGTCATTTGGCAGACGCTCTTATCCAGAGCGACTTACATATCACTAGACCCTTTAACTATGCCACTTTGTTTACATACTCATCTCATATGTATATACTGTACTCGATACCATCTACTGTATCTTGCCTATGCTGCTCTGTACCATCACTCATTCATATAACCTTATGTACATATTCTTTATCCCCTTACACTGTGTATAAGACAGTAGTTTAGGAATTGTTAGTTAGATTACTTGTTGGTTATTACTGCATTGTCGGAACTAGAAGCACAAGCATTTCGCTACACTCGCATTAACATCTGCTAACCATGTGTATGTGACAAATAAAATTTGATTTGGATAAGATTTGAATCATACCATGTTACACAGTGCATTCCAGGCAGTTTAGGTCAAGCACAGCATCTCTCTATTCAACAATCTATGAAGTTGTTATTCATACCAAGAGTGTGTCTTGTCTAGGGCTCGGCCACCGTAACTTATTAGTCCTTAAGAGAGTGCTGTAAATCTGGCCTGATTGTGGTCGCGACACGCTAACTCTCTTGATGAGGTTAGCTATTTATGAGCTAAACATGTCAACAGCAGGGTGACATTATACTCAATAATACACAGGTACAGAGGCCTCCATTGAACCAACAGTGTTAATTTACAACTTTGTTGGAAGCACTCAGAGAAGGAAAGAACACCTAATCTAAATACAATATAGGAGTAGGCCTATCCGAGAGCAGAGGGAGTGTAGAATTTACATTACATTTACATTTAAGTCATTTAGCAGACGCTCTTATCCAGAGCGACTTACAAATTGGTGAATTCAAAAGAATGATAAGGCAAGAAAAGATTACAAAATGAAGCTCCTTATGGAAAATCAAGAGACACTTTTTGCTGACTATTTCAAAAATGGGAACATCAGCAACCTTCCACACAAACCATCCCCTGGCATGGCACAGTGCTATATTAGCACACTACCCCTTTGTTAAGAGAGGGGGGGTTAACGAGGGGTGGAAACTCAGAATACTTGATAACGAGGACTCTGAGTCAGGTAATATAAATATCTATATGTCCGGAAAAGTAATGGTACAGAATAACCCCAAACAGTTTCAGCTGGACTTTCACCTAATCAAAGAATTAGCCCAGCAGGAGAAGCTCTCCCTTGATAAAGATACCCCCACACTGAGCGGGTCAGACCAGACCTCTTCATTATGTAACCCCACAGACGAGCAACCCCCAGCGGAGAGTCAACCTCCCAGCACAGATTACCACTCCCTCATTGAAATGAAGGACAAATTCACCCAGCTGGAGATAAGGCAGGTGGAGCTGGAACAGCAGGTGATTACACTTCAGTCAGCACAGACCCAGACAACAGTCCAGCACAACAACAGCCCCTTAACCAGACCCGGAGAGCTGGAGGTGGACAGAGACATATCTGCACTTTGGACAGTGGTGAGACAACTACAACAGGAGAAAGAGGAGCAGAACAGAGCACTAGAGGAGAGTATCAGACTGCTGGTGGAGGAGAGGTTGAGGGGGATGGAGGAGAGGTTGAGGGGGACGGCGTGTGACAGAGAACAACCTACTAGAGAGGTGGCCACCCCAACAGAGAAGCCAGCAGAACAGCCCACCTCAGCACCCAACAAAAGTCTCGACACCACAGCAGAACAGTCCACACCAGACCCTGACCATAGAGTCGACATCACAGCAGAACAGACAAATGAAGAACCCCAAGCCCAGCGGCTCTCACCCCCTCTGAGCACCCCCCCTGTCAGCCACCCTGATAGCCCTTCTGACAACCCCCCACACCCACTGAGGACAAACACAAGACACAGATTGTACTACTTATGGACTCAAATGGGAAATATATTGAAGAAAAAAAACTTTTTCCCAAACACAGTGTGTCTAAACTCTGGTGTCCAAACACCCAGCGCGCCCTAGACCTTCTGTCTGAGGCCAAACTAGGCTCACCCAGCCACATAATAATACACACAGGCACAAACGACCTGAGAGCACAGCAGGAAAGGGTGGCCACAGCACTGACGGGAGTGATTGAAAAGGCTTCTTCTACTTTCCCCAACGCACAAGTAGTTATCTCCACCCTGCTACCACGAAAAGACTTCCACCCTGCCACAATACAGCGGGTAAACGCAAGTATTTCCCGTGACTGTGCCTCAAAACCAAACGTTTTCCTGGCCCACCACTCCACCCTGGACTTGAACAGCCTCTATGACCAGGTCCACCTCTACAAGGCAGCAGTGCCCACCTTTGCCCGAACTCTAAAGGACATCGTTCTCAAACGTATCCCCAACACTTCAAACAGGAGCAACAGATCAATAGACACCCCACCCAGACCAGCGAGACACCCTCCCAGACCTGCAGGACCCCCCCTGGACCTACACATAGAGGACCCACGCCAAGAGAAATTACATCCAGACTACCGCACACCCAGACACATCCACACCCCCACACCAACCAATCAACACCCCCCCACGTCAACCATGCCCACACACCATTTAGGCCCCCTCAGATCAGACCTATGCCACTCCTGCCCACCCCATGCACCCCACCCCCGCAAAGAGGGCCTCAACATGGAAGCCACACATACGCCCAGGTAGTGAGCGGGCAAACAGTCCCAACCCCCACTCTCACACTCGCCCAAGCCAATGGCATGTACCAGATGCTCAGCAGGCTCTGCTCACACTTACTGGCCTGAGGCCAAACCATGACAAACAACATTGGACACACTGGAACAAAAAGCCTTCACTATATCATCCTGGAATATCCAAGGCCTGAGGTCATCTGCCTTTGGCCTGAAGAGCAGAAACCCGGACTTCACCAAAGAAATCGGTAATACAGAAATTGTCATCCTGCAAAAAACCTGGTATAGAGGAGACAGACCCACTGGTTGCCCTCTAGGTTACAGAGAGCTGGTAGTCCCATCCACCAAACTACCAGGTATGAAACAGGAAAGGGACTCAGGGGGTATGCTAATTTGGTATAGAGCAGACCTAACTCACTCCATTAAATTAATCAAAACAGGAACATTCTACATTTGGCTAGAAATTCAAAAGGAAATTATCCTAACAGAGAAACATTTCCTCCTGTGTGCTACCTATATCCCCCCACTAGAATCCCCATATTTTAATGAAGACAGCTTCTCCATCCTGGAGGGGGAAATCAATCATTTCCAGGCCCAGGGACATGTACTAGTCTGTGGCGACCTAAATGCCAGAACCGGACAAGAACCTGACACCCTCAGCACACAGGGGGACAAACACCTGCCTGGAGGTGACAGCATTCCCTCCCACATATGCCCCCCTAGGCACAACTATGACAACATAACCAACAAAAATGGGTCACAACTCCTGCAGCTCTGTCGCACGCTGGGTATGTACATAGTCAATGGTAGGCTTTGAGGGGACTCCTATGGTAGGTACACCTCTAGCTCATCTCTTGGCAGTAATACTGTAGACTACTTTATCACTGACCTCAACCCAGAGTCTCTCAGAGCGTTCACAGTCAGCCCACTGACACCCCTATCAGACCACAGCAAAATCACAGTCTACTTAAACAGAGCAATACTCAATCATGAGGCATCAAAGCCAAAGAAACTGAGTAACATTAAGAAATGCTGTAGATGGAAGGAATGCAGTTTGGAAACCTACCAAAAAACAATTAGGCAACAACAAATTCAATCCCTTTTAGACAATTTCCTGGGTATAACGTTCCACTGTAATAGTGAAGGTGTAAACTTGGCAGTAGAAAATCTTAACAGTATATTTGACCTCTCAGCTACCCTATCAAATCGAAAAATCTCAAAAAGAAAACCGAAGAAAATTAACAACAATGACAAATGGTTTGATGAAGAATGCAAAAATCTAAGAAAGAAATTGAGAAACCTGTCCAACCAAAAACATAGAGACCCGGAAAACCTGAGTCTACGCCTTCACTATGGTGAATCACTAAAACAATACAGAAATACACTATGGAAAAAGAAGGAACAGCATGTCAGAAATCAGCTCAATGTAATTGAAGAATCCATAGACTCTAACCACTTCTGGGAAAATTGGAAAACACTAAACAAACAGCAACACAAAGAATTATCTATCCAAAATGGAGATGTATGGGTAAACCACTTCTCCAATCTTTTTGGCTCTATAACAAAGAATAAAGAGCAAAAACATATACATGATCGAATACAGATCTTAGAATCAACTATTAAAGACGACCAGAACCCACTGGATTCTCCAATTACATTTAATGAGTTACAGGACAAAATAAAAACCCTCCAACCCAAAAAGGCCTGTGGTGTTGATGGTATCCTCAATGAAATGATCAAATATACAGACAACAAATTCCAATTGGCTATACTAAAACTATTTAACATCATCCTTAGCTCTGGCATCTTCCCCAATATTTGGAACCAAGGACTGATCACCCCAATCCACAAAAATGGAGACAAATTTGACCCCAATAACTACCGTGGAATATGCATCAACAGTAACCTTGGGAAAATCCTCTGCATTATCATTAACAGCAGACTCGTACACTTCCTCAATGAAAACAATGTACTGAGCAAATGTCAAATTGGCTTTTTACCAAATTACCGTACAACAGACCATGTATTCACCCTGCACACCCTAATTGACAACCAAACAAACCAAAACAAAGGCAAAGTCTTCTCATGCTTTGTTGATTTCAAAAAAGCCTTCGACTCAATTTGGCATGAGGGTCTGCTATACAGACTGATGGAAAGTGGTGCTGGGGTAAAACATACGACACAAACAACAAGTGTGCGGTTAAAATTGGCAAAAAACACACACATTTCTTCACACAGGGTCGTGGGGTTAGACAGGGATGCAGCTTAAGCCCCACCCTCTTTAACATATATATCAACGAATTGGCGCGGGCACTAGAAAAGTCTGCAGCACCCGGCCTCAGCCTACTGGAATCCGAAGTCAAATGTCTGCTGTTTGCTGATGATCTGGTGCGTCTGTCACCAACCAATGAGGGCCTACAGCAGCACCTAGATCTTATGCACAGATTCTGTCAGACTTGGGCCCTGACAGTAAATCTCAGTAAGACCAAAATAATGGAGTTCATCAGCGCCACAGGTAACTTCCACAAAGCTGTGAACGATCTGAGAGGGCATTCTATGCCATCAAAAGGAACATAAATTTCAACATACCAATTAGGATTTGGCTAAAAATACTTGAATCAGTCATAGATCCCATTGCCCTTTAAGGTTGTGAGGTCTGGGGTCCGCTCACCAACCAAGACTTCACAAAATGGGACAAACACCAAATTGAGACTCTGCACGCAGAATTCTGCAAAAATATCCTTCGTGTACAACCTAGAACACCAAATAATGCATGCAGAGTCTACGCCTTCACTATGGTGATCGCGCCGTCCCAACCTTCGCTCTCTCTCCCCCGCTACTCTCTCCTCTTCCATCCTATCATCTCTTCCCTCTGCTCATACCTTCTCCAACCTATCTCCTGATTTTGCCTCCTCAACCCTCCTCTCTTCCCTTTCTGCATCCTTTGACTCTCTATGTCCCCTATCCTCCAGGCCGGCTCGGTCCTCCCCTCCCGCTCCGTGGCTCGACGACTCATTGCGAGCTCACAGAACAGAGCTCCGGGCAGCCGAGCGGAAATGGAGGAGAACTCGCCTCCCTGCGGACCTGGCATCCTTTCACTCCCTCCTCTCTACATTTTCCTCCTCTGTCTCTGCTGCTAAAGCCACTTTCTACCACTCTAAATTCCAAGCATCTGCCTCTAACCCTAGGAAGCTCTTTGCCACCTTCTCCTCCCTCCTGAATCCTCCTCCCCCCTCCTCCCTCTCTGCAGATGACTTCGTCAACCATTTTGAAAAGAAGGTCGACGACATCCGATCCTCGTTTGCTAAGTCAAACGACACCGCTGGTTCTGCTCACACTGCCCTACCCTGTGCTCTGACCTCTTTCTCCCTCTCTCTCCAGATGAAATCTCGCTTCTTGTGACGGCCGGCCGCCCAACGACCTGCCCGCTTGACCCTATCCCCTCCTCTCTTCTCCAGACCATTTCCGGAGACCTTCTCCCTTACCTCACCTCGCTCATCAACTCATCCCTGACCGCTGGCTACGTCCCTTCCGTCTTCAAGAGAGCGAGAGTTGCACCCCTTCTGAAAAAACCTACACTCGATCCCTCCGATGTCAACAACTACAGACCAGTATCCCTTCTTTCTTTTCTCTCTAAAACTCTTGAACGTGCCGTCCTTGGCCAGCTCTCCCGCTATCTCTCTCAGAATGACCTTCTTGATCCAAATCAGTCAGGTTTCAAGACTAGTCATTCAACTGAGACTGCTCTTCTCTGTATCACGGAGGCGCTCCGCACTGCTAAAGCTAACTCTCTCTCCTCTGCTCTCATCCTTCTAGACCTATCGGCTGCCTTCGATACTGTGAACCATCAGATCCTCCTCTCCACCCTCTCCGAGTTGGGCATCTCCGGCGCGGCCCACGCTTGGATTGCGTCCTACCTGACAGGTCGCTCCTACCAGGTGGCGTGGCGAGAATCTGTCTCCTCGCCACGCGCCCTCACCACTGGTGTCCCCCAGGGCTCTGTTCTAGGCCCTCTCCTATTCTCGCTATACACCAAGTCACTTGGCTCTGTCATAACATCACATGGTCTCTCCTATCATTCCTATGCAGACGACACACAATTAATCTTCTCCTTTCCCCCTTCTGATGACCAGGTGGCGAATCGCATCTCTGCATGTCTGGCAGACATATCAGTGTGGATGACGGATCACCACCTCAAGCTGAACCTCGGCAAGACGGAGCTGCTCTTCCTCCCGGGGAAGGACTGCCCGTTCCATGATCTCGCCATCACGGTTGACAACTCCATTGTGTCCTCCTCCCAGAGCGCTAAGAACCTTGGCGTGATCCTGGACAACACCCTGTCGTTCTCAACCAACATCATGGCGGTGGCCCGTTCCTGTAGGTTCATGCTCTACAACATCCGCAGAGTACGACCCTGCCTCACACAGGAAGCGGCGCAGGTCCTAATCCAGGCACTTGTCATCTCCCGTCTGGATTACTGCAACTCGCTGTTGGCTGGGCTCCCTGCCTGTGCCATTAAACCCCTACAACTCATCCAGAACGCCGCAGCCCGTCTGGTGTTCAACCTTCCCAAGTTCTCTCACGTCACCCCGCTCCTCCGCTCTCTCCACTGGCTTCCAGTTCCAGGCCCTACACCCAAGCAAGGGCACTGCGTTCATCCACCTCTGGCCTGCTCGCCTCCCTACCACTGAGGAAGTACAGTTCCCGCTCAGCCCAGTCAAACTGTTCGCTGCTCTGGCCCCCCAATGGTGGAACAAACTCCCTCACGAAGCCAGGACAGCGGAGTCAATCACCACCTTCCGGAGACACCTGAAACCCCACCTCTTCAAGGAATACCTAGGATAGGATAAGTAATCCTTCTCACCCCCCCCCCCTCCCCTCCCCCTTAATGATTTAGATGCACTATTGTAAAGTGGCTGTTCCACTGGATGTCAGAAGGTGAATTCACCAATTTGTAAGTCGCTCTGGATAAGAGCGTCTGCTAAATGACTTAAATGTAAATGTAAATGCAGAGCAGAATTAGGCCGATACCCACTAATGATCAAAATCCAGAAAAGAGACGTTAAATTCTATAACCACCTAAAAGGAAGCGATTCCCAAACCTTCCACAACAAAGCCATCACCTACAGAGAGATGAACCTGGAGAAGAGTCCCCTAAGCAAGCTGGTCCTGGGGCTCTGTTCACAAACACACCCTACAGAGCCCCAGGAGAGCAGCACACTTAGACCCAACCAAATCATGAGAAAACAAAAAGATAATTACTTGACACATTGGAAAGAATTAACAAAAAAAACAGAGCAAACGAGAATACTATTTGGCCCTACACAGAGAGTACACAGCGGCAGAATACCTGACCACTGTGACTGACCCAAAATTAAGGAAAGCTTTGACTATGTACAGACTCAGAGAGCATAGCCTTGCTATTGAGAAAGGCCGCCGTAGGCAGACATGGCTCTCAAGAGAATACAGGCTATGTGCTCACTGCGGCAGGGTAGCCTAGTGGGTAGAGCGTTGGACTAGTAACCGGAAGGTTGCAAGTTCAAACCCCCGAGATGACAAGGTACAAATCTGTCGTTCTGCCCCTAAACAGGCAGTTAACCCACTATTCCTAGGCCGTCATTGAAAATAAGAGTTTGTTCTTAACTGACTTGCCTAGTTATATAAAGGTAAAATTTAAAAAAAAATTAGGTGGAAACTGAAACTGGAAACTGAAACTGAGCTGCACTTCCTAACCTCCTGCCCAATGTATGACCATATTAGAGAGACATATTTCCCTCAGATTACACAGATCCACAAAGAATTCAAAAACAAATCCAATTTTGAAAAACTCCCATATCAACTGGGTGAAATTCCACAGTGTGCCATCAGAGCAGCAAGATTTGTGACCTGTTGCCAGAGAAAAGTCGCTCTGGATAAGAGCGTCTGCTAAATGACTTAAATGTAAATGTAAATGTAAAAAGGGCAACCAGTGAAGAACACACACCATTGTAAATAGATCTATGCCCAGATCTATGCTTATTTATTTTATCTTGTGTCCTTTACCATTTGTACATTGTTAAAACACTGTATATATATATAATATGACATTTGTAATGTCTTTATTGTTTTGAAACTTCTGTATGTGTGATGTTTACTGTTAATTTTTATTGTTTATTTCACTTTATATATTCACTTTATATATTATCTACCTTACTTGCTTTGGCAATGTTAACACATGTTTCCCATGCCAATAAAGCCCTTGAATTGAATTGAATTTAATTGAGATAGAAAGAGAGAGAGACATGCAGAAAGGCAGAGAGAAAGGCAGTGTTGACAGAGAAAGGCAGAGAGTGAGAAAGGAGAAAGAGAGATAGAAAGAGAGAGAGAGACATGCAGAAAGGCAGAGGCAGGCTTGGCACCGGTCGATAGCACAGAGAGATTTACTGCCATATGTTCGCTGAACTTTTATGATTCAATTGGGATTGGTAGACTTTAAATCCCTTGTTTCCCGACAACAAGACAGAAGCATCCAGTCCAGTCCAGTCTGTATAACCACAGCACTGACGCACTCAGGCTTCTCAAGAGCCACATTCTGGGTCTACCTCTTTCTCCTCCATACAGTATGTCAATGAAAACTAATCAGCGTCTACTCTATGGGCATTGGGCCTGCTGAGGGTTCATATACTGGCATGGTATTAGCCTACCAAACATGCAGTACCGAAATCTGAGACATATGATATTTCAAAAAACAGAGATTCTCTAGCTGGTGGGGTAGTTGGGCAAATGTTCTACTAGCCTGGTCTGAACACTAATAGCCTGGTCTGAACACTACTAGCCTGGTCTGGACACTACTAGTCTGGCCTGAACACTACTAGCCTGGTCTGGACACTACTAGTCTGGCCTAAACATTACTAGCCTGGTCTGAACATTACTAGCCTGGTCGGAACATTACTAGCCTGGTCTGGACACTACTAGTTTGGTCTGAACATTACTAGCCTGGTCTGAATATTACTAGCCTGGTTTGAACACTACTAGCCTGGTCTGAACACTACTAGCCTGGTCTGAACATTACTAGCCTGGTTTGAACACTACTAGCCTGGTCTGAACATTACAAGCCTGGTCTGAACACTACTAGCCTGGTCTGAACACTACTAGCCTGGTCTGAACACTACTAATCTGGTCTGAATATTACTAGCCTGGTCTGAATATTACTAGCCTGGTCTGAACACTACTAGCCTGGTCTGAATATTACTCGCCTGGTCTGAATATTACTAGCCTGGTCTGAACATTACTAGCCTGGTCTGAATATTACTAGCCTGGTCTGAACACTACTAGTCTGGTCTGAACATTACTAGCCTGGTCTGACCATTACTAGCCTGGTCTGAACATTACTAGCCTGGTCTGAATACTGGTACTATCCTCCACTACCCCAGTAACTCAGTATGTACTGGTACTATCCTCCACTATCCCAGTAACTCAGTATGTACTGGTACTATCCTCCACTACCCCAGTAACTCAGTATGTACTGGTACTATCCTCCACTACCCCAGTAACTCAGTATGTACTGGTACTATCCTCCACTACCCCAGTAACTCAGTATGTACTGGTACTATCCTCCACTACCCCAGTAACTCAGTATGTACTGGTACTATCCTCCACTACCCCAGTAACTCAGTATGTACTGGTACTATCCTCCACTACCCCAGTAACTCAGTATGTACTGGTACTATCCTCCACTATCCCAGTAACTCAGTATGTACTGGTACTATCCTCCACTATCCCAGTAACTCAGTATGTACTGGTACTATCCTCCAGTAACTCAGTATGTACTGGTACTATCCTCCACTACCCCAGTAACTCAGTATGTACTGGTACTATCCTCCACTACCCCAGTAACTCAGTATGTACTGGTACTATCCTCCACTATCCCAGTAACTCAGTATGTACTGGTACTATCCTCCACTATCCCAGTAACTCAGTATGTACTGGTACTATCCTCCAGTAACTCAGTATGTACTGGTACTATCCTCCACTACCCCAGTAACTCAGTATGTACTGGTACTATCCTCCACTACCCCAGTAACTCAGTGTGTACTGGTACTATCCTCCACTACCCCAGTAACTCAGTATGCACTGGTACTATCCTCCACTACCCCAGTAACTCAGTATGTACTGGTACTATCCTCCACTACCCCAGAAACTCAGTATGTACTGGTACTATCCTCCACTACCCCAGTAACTCAGTATGTACTGGTACTATCCTCCACTACCCCAGAAACTCAGTATGTACTGGTACTATCCTCCACTACCCCAGTAACTCAGTATGTACTGGTACTATCCTCCACTATCCCAGTAACTCAGTATGTACTGGTACTATCCTCCACTATCCCAGTAACTCAGTATGTACTGGTACTATCCTCCACTACCCCAGTAACTCAGTATGTACTGGTACTATCCTCCACTACCCCAGTAACTCAGTATGTACTGGTACTATCCTCCACTACCCCAGTAACTCAGTATGTACTGGTACTATCCTCCACTACCCCAGTAACTCAGTGTGTACTGGTACTATCCTCCACTACCCCAGTAACTCAGTATGTACTGGTACTATCCTCCACTACCCCAGTAACTCAGTGTGTACTGGTACTATCCTCCACTACCCCAGTAACTCAGTATGTACTGGTACTATCCTCCACTACCCCAGTAACTCAGTGTGTACTGGTACTATCCTCCACTATCCCAGTAACTCAGTATGTACTGGTACTATCCTCCACTACCCCAGTAACTCAGTATGTACTGGTACTATCCACCACTACCCCAGTAACTCAGTATGTACTGGTACTATCCTCCACTACCCCAGTAACTCAGTATGTACTGGTACTATCCTCCACTATCCCAGTAACTCAGTATGTACTGGTACTATCCTCCACTACCCCAGTAACTCAGTATGTACTGGTACTATCCACCACTACCCCAGAAACTCAGTATGTACTGGTACTATCCTCCACTACCCCAGTAACTCAGTATGTACTGGTACTATCCTCCACTACCCCAGTAACTCAGTATGTACTGGTACTATCCTCCACTATCCCAGTAACTCAGTATGTACTGGTACTATCCTCCACTACCCCAGTAACTCAGTATGTACTGGTACTATCCACCACTACCCCAGAAACTCAGTATGTACTGGTACTATCCTCCACTACCCCAGTAACTCAGTGTGTACTGGTACTATCCTCCACTACCCCAGTAACTCAGTATGTACTGGTACTATCCTCCACTATCCCAGTAACTCAGTATGTACTGGTACTATCCTCCACTACCCCAGTAACTCAGTATGTACTGGTACTATCCTCCACTACCACAGTAACTCAGTATGTACTGGTACTACCCTCCACTATCCCAGTAACTCAATATGTACTGGTACTATCCTCCACTACCCCAGTAACTCAGTATGTACTGGTACTACCCTCCACTATCCCAGTAACTCAGTATGTACTGGTACTATCCTCCACTACCCCAGTAACTCAGTATGTACTGGTACTATCCTCCACTACCCCAGTAACTCAGTATGTACTGGTACTATCCTCCACTACCCCAGTAACTCAGTATGTACTGGTACTATCCTCCACTACCCCAGTAACTCAGTATGTACTGGTACTATCCTCCACTACCCCAGTAACTCAGTATGTACTGGTACTATCCTCCACTACCCCAGTAACTCAGTATGTACTGGTACTATCCTCCACTACCCCAGTAACTCAGTATGTACTGGTACTATCCTCCACTATCCCAGTAACTCAGTATGTACTGGTACTATCCTCCACTATCCCAGTAACTCAGTATGTACTGGTACTATCCTCCACTACCCCAGTAACTCAGTATGTACTGGTACTATCCTCCACTACCCCAGTAACTCAGTATGTACTGGT
This sequence comes from Oncorhynchus masou masou, assembly GCF_036934945.1. NCBI lineage: Eukaryota > Metazoa > Chordata > Actinopteri > Salmoniformes > Salmonidae > Oncorhynchus > Oncorhynchus masou. The sequence continues at coordinate 56,113 of NW_027006276.1, forward strand.
ACTATCCTCCACTATCCCAGTAACTCAGTATGTACTGGTACTATCCTCCACTATCCCAGTAACTCAGTATGTACTGGTACTATCCTCCACATCTCTCTACAGTGTCTGTCCATGCCATCTACTGGTACTATCCTCCACATCTCTCTACAGTGTCTGTCCATGCCATCTACTGGTACTATCCTCCACATCTCTCTACAGTGTCTGTCCATGCCAACTCACCATACACTGGCACTGCTGGCAGTTCTCCACCCAGGTGTCTCCACTGCTGTATGTAATGAGTCTGTTCTGGTGCAGACACTGCCTGCTGAGGCCGGGGTTACACTCTGGACAGCAGAACAGGTCGGCTGTGGTGGACTCACAGTCACACACCATCCTACGACACATCACCAGACCAGACTGTAGGGGGGGGGGGGAGGGAGGGAAGGAGAGAGGGGAGAGAGAGAGAGAGAGAGAGAGAGGGAGAGAGAGGGAGAGAGAGAGGGAGGGAGAGGGAGAGAGAGGGAGAGGGAGAGAGAGAATGAGTCAGACTAAGCTTTTCCTTTTAGATCTATATTTTGACATGTTAGATTTAGCATTAAAGATTATAACTGCAATATAAAACTCTGATTGGAAACTCTTTTTCCAAAAGACTCCAATTCCCATGATTCCCCAGGAGGTTCTACAGTGCATCACTTACCTGGCAGGAGCAGACGGAGCACCTGTCGTTGTCCAGCACCCAGATCTGCCCGTTGTGTTTGTGCTTGTTGTCATGGTTACAGTCCCCGGTGCAGTTCTTGCCGTGAGGGCACCTGCAGTCGTAGCCTCCGTCCACGTTGAAACACACCGTATCGTTAGCACAGCTGTGTCTTCCTGTCGCACACTCATCTATATCTGCAGGAGGGACAGACAGACTACAGGTTAGTGTATGAAGGAGGAGGGACAGACAGACTACAGGTTAGTGTATGAAGGAGGAGGGACAGACAGACTACAGGTTAGTGTATGAAGGATGGACAGACAGACTACAGGTTAGTGTATGAAGGAGGAGGGACAGACAGACTACAGGTTAGTGTATGAAGGATGGACAGACAGACTACAGGTTAGTGTATGAAGGAGGAGGGACAGACAGACTACAGGTTAGTGTATGAAGGAGGAGGGACAGACAGACTACAGGTTAGTGTATGAAGGAGGAGGGACAGACAGACTACAGGTTAGTGTATGAAGGAGGAGGGACAGACAGACTACAGGTTAGTGTATGAAGGAGGAGGGACAGACAGACTACAGGTTAGTGTATGAAGGAGGAGGGACAGACAGACTACAGGTTAGTGTATGAAGGAGGAGGGACAGACAGACTACAGGTTAGTGTATGAAGGATGGACAGACAGACTACAGGTTAGTGTATGAAGGAGGAGGGACAGACAGACTACAGGTTAGTGTATGAAGGATGGACAGACAGACTACAGGTTAGTGTATGAAGGAGGAGGGACAGACAGACTACAGGTTAGTGTATGAAGGAGGAGGGACAGACAGACTACAGGTTAGTGTATGAAGGAGGAGGGACAGACAGACTACAGGTTAGTGTATGAAGGAGGAGGGACAGACAGACTACAGGTTAGTGTATGAAGGAGGAGGGACAGACAGACTACAGGTTAGTGTATGAAGGATGGACAGACAGACTACAGGTTAGTGTATGAAGGAGGAGGGACAGACAGACTACAGGCTAGTGTATGAAGGAGGAGGGACAGACAGACTACAGGTTAGTGTATGAAGGAGGAGGGACAGACAGACTACAGGTTAGTGTATGAAGGAGGAGGGACAGACAGACTACAGGTTAGTGTATGGAGGATGGACAGACAGACTACAGGTTAGTGTATGAAGGAGGAGGGACAGACAGACTACAGGTTAGTGTATGAAGGAGGAGGGACAGACAGACTACAGGTTAGTGTATGAAGGAGGAGGGACAGACAGACTACAGGTTAGTGTATGAAGGAGGAGGGACAGACAGACTACAGGTTAGTGTATGAAGGAGGAGGGACAGACAGACTACAGGTTAGTGTATGAAGGATGGACAGACAGACTACAGGTTAGTGTATGAAGGAGGAGGGACAGACAGACTACAGGTTAGTGTATGAAGGAGGAGGGACAGACAGACTACAGGTTAGTGTATGAAGGAGGAGGGACAGACAGACTACAGGTTAGTGTATGAAGGATGGACAGACAGACTACAGGTTAGTGTATGAAGGAGGAGGGACAGACAGACTACAGGTTAGTGTATGAAGGATGGACAGACAGACTACAGGTTAGTGTATGAAGGAGGAGGGACAGACAGACTACAGGCTAGTGTATGAAGGAGGGACAGACATACTACAGGTTAGTGTATGAAGGATGGACAGACAGACTACAGGTTAGTGTATGAAGGATGGACAGACAGACTACAGGTTAGTGTATGAAGGATGGACAGACAGACTACAGGTTAGTGTATGAAGGATGGACAGACAGACTACAGGCTAGTGTATGAAGGAGGAGGGACAGACAGACTACAGGTTAGTGTATGAAATCAACAAACAAATACAGTTGAATTCCAGAGGGAAAATAGTAATGGGTGAGATATGTGTTTGTATAATATTTCCAGCACCTAAGATCCTTGTGCATACCAGTACTGTGCTCATACAGGTGAGTCTAGACCCCCAACTTACCTTCACAGGACTCCCCATTGGCTGAGAACATCCCGTTGTCATGGTAGCCGTCCCGACACTCACAGTGGTACCAGCCAGGCAGGTTAACACAGATGGCTCTGCTGTCACACTCCACGAAGCCATCGGTACACTCATCAATGTCTGGTGAGACACACACACACAGACACAAACACACACAACCCCGCTCACACAGATGTTTCAGTTTCAGGCTTGTTAAACACAGCTGGGCCTAATATGCATTCATCTTTGCATTTGAGGTATGCAAATGTCAAGGTGGTTGGAGGGGTGGCTGGTGAGGGGGCTGGTGGGGTGGCTGGTGAGGTGGTTGGTGAGGTGGCTGGTGGGGTGGCTGGTGGGGTGGCTGGTGAGGTGGTTGGTGGGGTGGCTGGTGGGGTGGTTGGTGGGGTGGCTGGTGGGGTGGTTGGTGGGGTGGCTGGTGGGGTGGCTGGTGGGGTGGCTGGTGAGGTGGCTGGTGGGGTGGCTGGTGGGGTGGTTGGTGGGGTGGCTGGTGGGGTGGTTGGTGGGGTGGCTGGTGGGGTGGCTGGTGGGGTGGGTGGTGGGGTGGTTGGTGGGGTGGCTGGTGGGGTGGTTGGTGGGGTGGCTGGTGGGGTGGCTGGTGGGTTGGCTGGTGGGGTGGCTGGTGGGGTGGTTGGTGGGGTGGTTGGTAAGGTGGTTGGTGGGGTGGTTGGTAGGGTAGTTGGTGGGGTGGTTGGTAAGGTGGTTGGAGGGGTGGTTGGTGGGTGGGGTGAGAACGGTCATAATAATGGCTGGAATGAAGTGAATGGAATGGCATCAAATAAAATGGAATCCAGGTGTTTGATGTGTTCAACATCATTCCATTAATTCCGTTCCAGCCATTACTATGAGCCTGTCCTCCCCAATTTGAGTGCCACCAGCCGCCTGTGATCCGTAGGAGATGGAGAATCATCTCACTGGCCAGTGAGCAAAGCCATTGGGATAATGAAGGCTTGGATCATATAGTATCAGGCGTCTTGGAGCTCTATCAAATCCATCACTGTGTTACATGGAGGGGGGCAATTTTTTATTTTTATTTTATTTCACCTTTATTTAACCAGGTAGGCTAGTTGAGAACAAGTTCTCATTTGCAACTGCGACCTGGCCAAGATAAAGCATAGCAGTGTGAACAGACAACACAGAGTTACACATGGAGTAAACAATTAACAAGTCAATAACACAGTAGAAAAAAAGGGGAGTCTATATACATTGTGTGCAAAAGGCATGAGGAGGTAGGCGAATAATTACAATTTTGCAGATTAACACTGGAGTGATAAATGATCAGATGGTCATGTAGAGGTAGAGATATTGGTGTGAAAAAAGAGCAGAAAAGTAAATAAATAAAAACAGTATGGGGATGAGGTAGGTGAAAATGGGTGGGCTATTTACCAATAGACTATGTACAACTGCAGCGATCGGTTAGCTGCTCAGATAGTAGATGTTTGAAGTTGGTGAGGGAGATAAAAGTCTCCAACCTCAGGGATTTTTGCAATTCGTTCCAGTCACAGGCAGCAGAGTACTGGAACGAAAGGCAGCCAAATGAGGTGTTGGCTTTAGGGATGATCAGTGAGATACACCTGCTGGAGTGTGTGCTACGGATGGGTGTTGCCATCGTGACCAGTGAACTGAGATAAGGCGGAGCTTTACCTAGCATGGACTTGTAGATGACCTGGAGCCAGTGGGTCTGGCGACGAATATGTAGCGAGGGCCAGCCGACTAGAGCATACAAGTCGCAGTGGTGGGTGGTATAAGGTGCTTTAGTGACAAAACGGATGGCACTGTGATAAACTGCATCCAGTTTGCTGAGTAGAGTGTTGGAAGCAATTTTGTAGATGACATCGCCGAAGTCGAGGATCGGTAGGATAGTCAGTTTTACTAGGGTAAGTTTGGCGGCGTGAGTGAATGAGGCTTTGTTGCGGAATAGAAAGCCGACTCTTGATTTGATTTTCGATTGGAGATGTTTGATATGAGTCTGGAAGGAGAGTTTACAGTCTAGCCAGACACCTAGGTACTTATAGATGTCCACATATTCAAGGTTGGAACCATCCAGGGTGGTGATGCTAGTCGGGCATGCGGGTGCAGGCAGCGATTGGTTGAAAAGCATGCATTTGGTTTTACTAGCGTTTAAGAGCAGTTGGAGGCCACGGAAGGAGTGTTGTATGGCATTGAAGCTCGTTTGGAGGTTAGATAGCACAATGTCCAAGGACGGGCCGGAAGTATATAGAATCACCTTGAACCAGAGAGAGATCTCATCCATCACTGTGTTACATGGAGGGGGTCAATCACCTTGAACCAGAGAGAGATCTCATCCATCACTGTTTAGTAATCATGAAGACCAGACCATTGATTCACTCCTCTGGCTGTACACTACATGGGAGCATGTCCAGTTAGTTGTCATTTGAAATATAGTAAGCTATATTACATTGTTCTACCTCTGTCACACTGCTACTGTAGGCACGCCTTATTTTAGTAATAGTAGACACTAAGAGCACATTGAGATGCAATGAGAAACAGCAGGGAGAGATGAGAGAGAGAGAGAAAGAAATGGAGAAAGCAAGAGAAAGAGAGAGAGAGAAATGGAGAGAGAGCAAGAGAGAGAGAGGGTGAGGTAGAAAGAAGGGATTTGTATTCCTGCCTATTTGAGTGACATCTCACCGAAGTCATGAGTTCAGGTCTTGTTGTGGATGCTCAGAGTTCCTTCTATAGCTCCTGCATTTACATTAGTGTTTAACCCCACGCTCCCTTACTTTACCTGCCTGCCAAGGTCAGTCTAAAGACACGTGCTTCGCCCTCTTCAGAAGAGAGGATTAAAGAAGGGAGAGGGGGGATTGAGAGAGAGAGAGAACTGAGAGAGAGAGAGAGAGAGGGAGAGAGGGCGGAGAGAGTGAGAGAGAAGAGAGAACAAAGAGAGAGGGGGGAGAGAGAGAGAGGAAAGAGAACTGAGAGAGAGAGAGAGAACTGAGAGAGAGAGAGGAGAGAGAGGGGGAGAGAGAGAGAGAGAGAGAGAGGAGAGAGAACTGAGAGAGATAGAGAGAGAGAGAGAGAGAGAACTGAGAGAGAGAGAGAGAGAGAGGGAGAGAGAGAGGGGGAGAGAGGGGGAGAGAGAGAGAGAGAGAGAGAGGAGAGAGAACACGAGAGAGATAGAGAGAGAGAGAGGAGAGAGAAGAAGAGAGAGAGAGAGAGAGAGAGGGGGAGAACTGAGAGAGATAGAGAGAGATAGAGAGAGAGAGAGAGAGAGAGAGGGGGGAGAGAAGAAAGAACTTAGAGAGAGAGAGAGAGAGAGGGGAGAACTGAGAGAGATAGAGAGAGATAGAGAGAGAGAGAGAGAGAGGGGGGGGAGGGGAGGGGGGGAGAGAACAGAGAACTGAGAGAGAGAGAGAGAGAGAGAGAGAGGGGGAGAAGAGAGAGAGAGAGAGAGAGAGAGAGAGAGGGGGGAGAACTGAGAGAGATAGAGAGAGAGAGAGAGAGAGAGAGAGAGAGGGGGAGGGAGGGGGGGAGAGAAGAGAGAACTGAGAGAGAGAGGGGGGAGAACTGAGAGAGAGAGAGAGAGAGATAGAGAGAGAGAGGGGGAGAACTGAGAGAGATAGAGAGAGAGAGAGAGGAGAGAGAGGGGGGAGAACTGAGAGAGATAGAGAGAGAGAGGGGGGGGAGAACTGAGAGAGATAGAGAGAGAGAGAGAGAGAGAGGAGAGAGAGGGGGGAGAGGGGGGGAGGGAGAGAACTGAGAGAGAGGGGAGAGAGAACATTGAATGCTCAGAAGACCTTGATTTTGTGAAAGGCTCTGCTGAATGGCTGTGTGGTATTCAAAGGCAGTGTCTGTGTGTGGTGGTGGGGGTTGTTTCCATTGTCTCAGCAGGTCAAAGTGGAAGACTGAGAAACAAGCTGCAGATTGCTTACATGGAGGTACAGATACTCATTCTGTTTGTTGAAGCATCTAACTACAGCTACAGTCCAAATCACATCACCATCTAACTACAGCTACAGTCCAAATCACATCACCATCTAACTACAGCTACAGTCCAAATCACATCACCATCTAACTACAGCTACAGTCCAAATCACACCACCATCTAACTACAGCTACAGTCCAAATCACATCACCATCTAACCACAGCTACAGTCCAAATCACATCACCATCTAACTACAGCTACAGTCCAAATCACATCACCATCCAACTACAGCTACAGTCCAAATCACATCACCATCTAACTACAGCTACAGTCCAAATCACATCACCGTCTAACTACAGCTACAGTCCAAATCACATCACCATCTAACTACAGCTACAGTCCAAATCACATCACCATCTAACTACAGCTACAGTCCAAATCACATCACCATCCAACTACAGCTACAGTCCAAATCACATCACCATCTAATTACAGCTACACTCCAAATTACATCACCATCATACTACAGCTACAGTCCGAATCAAATCACCATCTAACTACAGCTACAGTCCAAATCAAATCACCATCTAACTACAGCTACAGTCCAAATCAAATCACCATTTATAGAAAGTGTATTTAATTGGCAAAATATTATAAAAGTATAATTTAAATGAACTGGATGCTGCTGAGTAGCTGGACAAGTAAACAGTGAGGAATACCATAGTGTCGATGCGTCTCCATGCCTCTCTCCCTCCTTCCTCAGAGTATGGCTTAGCATTTCAGTGCCTGTTGGTTGAACCAGGTCTTCATGAGGCCCACTGGGAAATCACTGTGGTTTGTAGTCACCGTGCGCATCCCAAATGGCCCCCTATTCCCTACGTAGTCCACTACTATTAACCAGAGCCCTGTAGAATAGGGTACCATTTGGAACACAGTTCCTGTGTGCCGGTCCCCAGGACATCACCACTCTGACTGTCTGTCGCTACAGCACTGCAACTCATTTGTCAGGGATATGTCACTGTGTGTGTGCGCGTGCGTGTGGTGTGTGTGCATGTTTGAGTGTGTGTGCGTGCGCACGTGCACATCATGCTGACTGAGCTTACAGCAGACTTTTACTTTGAAAGCGAACCAATTCAGACTGTCTGCACACTGTGTTAGAACAAAGTTATGGCAGGCAATTTACACTGTGACCCACAAAACGCAGCCTCAATGAAAAGGTGAACTGCAATTACCATTTATAATATCTGGGCTGACTGCTAGCTGAGGACCATAAATATGTAGAGCCCATTCCTTTAAAACAGGAAGAACAATCTCTGGATGTATGATGGTCTATGTAGAGTAGAAAAGAAAAGAAAATATTTGATACAGAGAATAAATGATTTGGGGTCAAGCAATAAACTTGATGATTGTTAACTAATTAATTAACTAATTAATTAACTAATAATTCATTATTCATCTTTTTAATGTACCCCAGGAACATCTTTTATCTTCTCCACTCCCCTCCTCCACTCCCCTCCCTGCATCTCCTCTTTCCTCCCGTCCTCTCCACTCCCCTCCCTGCATCTCCTCTTTTCTCCACTCCCCTCCACTCCTCTTCACTCCCCTCCACTCCCCTCCACTCCCCTCCACTCCCCTCCACTCCCCTCCCTGCATCTCCACTCTTCTCCACTCCCCTCCACTCCTCTTCACTCCCCTCCCTCCCCTCCACTCCCCTCCACTCCCCTCCCTGCATCTCCTCTTTTCTCCACTCCCCTCCCTGCATCTCCTCTTCTCTCCTGTCCTCTCCTCTCCTCTTTCCTCCTGTCCTCTCCCTGCATCTCCTCTTTCCTCCTGTCCTCTCCACTCCCCTCCCTGCATCTCCTCTTTTCTCCACTCCCCTCCCTGCATCTCCTCTTTTCTCCACTCCCCTCCCTGCATCTCCTCTTTTCTCCACTCCCCTCCCTGCATCTCCTCTTTTCTCCACTCCCCTCCCTGCATCTCCTCTTTTCTCCACTCCCCTCCCTGCATCTCCTCTTTCCTCCTGTCCTCTCCACTCCCCTCCCTGCATCTCCTCTTTCCTCCACTCCCCTCCCTGCATCTCCTCTTTTCTCCACTCCCCTCCCTGCATCTCCTCTTTCCTCCTGTCCTCTCCACTCCCCTCCCTGCATCTCCTCTTTTCTCCCGTCCTCTCCTCTCCTCTTTCCTCCTGTCCTCTCCCTGCATCTCCTCTTTCCTCCTGTCCTCTCCACTCCCCTCCCTGCATCTCCTCTTTTCTCCCGTCCTCTCCTCTCCTCTTTCCTCCTGTCCTCTCCACTCCCCTCCCTGCATCTCC